>NC_084976.1:30917535-30942141 GCF_963691925.1 Scomber scombrus | reverse complement strand
ATCTTATTTTTACCACATGGACAAAAGTGTGAGGACACTTCTCTGGCAACGGTTTGTTTCTTTCTGTTTCACAATGACAAAGCCCCCCATGCCCCCCCCCCCCCCCCCCCCCCCCCCCCAAACACTCCTTTAAGAAAGCCACACAGAGCTCTGGCTTTATAGATTACAGCCATTAACTTCATTAGTATAATATTACAATGGGTGGAAATGATGGTAAATACTATGTAAATAACACCCAGGTTGTAAAAAGCAACAAAAAAACAACAGAATATTCCTTTAAATGAAGAAGAAGTTCATTCAGAGGTTAAACAGTTTAATGATAATGTCAGAGTAAACTCCACTGAGGGTTAGATTCAGTTGTTCTACACTTTAACCCTCCTGTTGTCCTCGAGTCAAGGAAGGAAGGGAGGAAGAAGGAAGGAAAGGAGGCAGGATGGAAGGGAGGAAGGACAGAAGGAAGAAAGGAGGAAGGAAGGGAGGAAGAAAGAAGGAAAGGAGGGAGGGAGGGAGGAAGGAAGGAAGGAAGGAAGAAGGAAGGAAAGGAGGGAGGAAGGAAAGAAGGAAGGTAGGAGGGAGGAAGGAAAGAAGGAAGGGAAGAAGGACAGAGGAAAGAGGAAGGGAGGAAGGAAAGGAAGGAAGGAAGGAGGGAAAGGAAGGACAGACGGAAGGAGGAAAGTTGGAACAGTCAAAACAGACGGGGTCAATTTGACCCGGGAGGACGACAGGAAGGTTAAAGACTTTGGTTTGGGCAGAAAAACACAGATAATAGTTTAAGTTAAAGCAGCTATAATCTATATGTGTATATGTATACCACAGTCTGATCTGTCAGTGTTAATGTGTTTGACTCGTACTGATGAATTAAGAACCGAATCAACAGAGCCAGCTCAGTCTGTGGCTGCCCCCCCCCCCCCCC
This sequence comes from Scomber scombrus, assembly GCF_963691925.1. Taxonomy (NCBI): domain Eukaryota; kingdom Metazoa; phylum Chordata; class Actinopteri; order Scombriformes; family Scombridae; genus Scomber; species Scomber scombrus. Next base: position 30,941,228 of record NC_084976.1, on the reverse strand, counting down.
GACCCCATAGAGGTGGTGGGAGAGAGGAGACCAACACCTCTCACCCTCTGCATCTGACTGTGAACGTCTTAAGTAGCTCCTTCAGCGAGAGATTAATACACCTCCCTTCCTTTCCTTCCGTCTTTCCTTCCTCCTTCCCTCTTCCTCCCTTCCATCCTTCCTCCCTTCCTTCCTTTCCTTCCTCCATTCTTTCCTCCATCCTTTCCTTCCTCCTTTCCTTCCTTCTTCCTCCCTTCCATCCTTCCTTCCTCCCTTCCTTCCTCCCTCCTTTCCTGCCTTTCTTCCATCCTTCCTTCCTTCCTCCCTCCTTCCTTCGTTTCCTTCCTCCCTTCTCTCCCTTCTTTCCTCCATCCTTTCTTCCTCCCTCCTTCCCTTCCTTCCTTCTCCCTCCCTTCCTTCCTCCCTCCTTTCCTTCCTTCTTCCTCCCTTCCTTCCTTCTTTTATAAACTTTTATAAACTTAGAAATGTTCCAATTTAGTCTGAAGAGGTATTAAATGAGTGAACTTTCTAGTACACTTCAAGTGCATGGTCCGTAGTATACTTGCTATACTTATACTTACACTCAAGCATACTTAATAAAATGAACTTCAGGTATACTACTTTTTGCTCAGGGCATCCTCTGCCTGCCACACATCTGGAGGACGGGACCACCGGCTCCGTCTAAAGCCGTTATTACAGCCTCTCTGCAGGTGTCAGAGGAGGCTTCAGCTTCCTCACAAACCAGCCGGCGATGTCCGACGCTCGGCTTTTGATGACAGCTGAAAACCCAGCGGGAAGGTCAGAGTGCTCAGTGTTCACAAAGCTGCTGTCTGGCTGGTATGCGTCACGCTCGTTGACAGCTGCTGCACTGAGCGGTTCCCCAGTGTCCAGAGGGAGGGCATTACCAGTCTGACCTGGGTCAACCCTGCAGCGGACCAGGAGCTTCATGAACCTGCTTTCAAACTGGTTTGTGTTGGAGGTTTGTTGTTCCGGCCTCCTGGGAATACAGATGGAGGGTTGTTTATTGTTTGTTTTGTTATTTTACAAACCTGACACTGAAGAAAAGCTCAAGAGGAAAGGAAAGGAGGGAGGGAGGAAGGGAGGAAAGGAAAGGAAGGGAGGAAGGAAAGAAGGAAGGAGGGAGGAAAGAAGGAAGGAAGGAAGGAGGGAGAAAGTAAAAGAGGAAGGGAGGAAGGAAGGAAAGAAGGACAGAGGAAAGAAGGAAGGGAGGAAGGTAGGGGGGAGGAAAGAAGGAAGGAAGGTAGGAGGGATGAAGGAAGGAAGGGAGGAAGGAAAGGAAAGAAGGAAGGAGGGAAGGAAAGAAGGAGGGAGGAAGTATGGACAGATCGGAGGAAGAAAGGGGGATGGAGGAAGGAAAGAAGGAAGGGAGGAAAGAGAGAGGAAGGAAAGAAAGAGAGAAGGAGGGAGGGAGGAAGGACAGACGGAAGGATGAAAGGGGGATGGAGGAAGGAAAGAAGGAAGGGAGGAAAGAGAGAAGGAAGGAAGGAAGGAAGGGAGGAAGGAAAGGAAAGAAGGAAGGAAAGACGGAGAAAGGAAAAAAGGAAGGGAGGAAAGAAGGAAGGGAGGATGGTAGGGGGGAGGAAAGAAAGAGAGAAGGAAGGAAGGGAGGAAGGAGGGAAGGAAAGAAGGAGGAAGTATGGACAGACGGAAGGAAGGAAGGGGGATGGAGGAAGGAAAGAAGGAAGGGAGGAAAGAGAGAGGAAGGAAAGAAAGAGAGATGGTCCTGGCAGAGCTGGTATATCAAGATGTACTTCTAAAAGCAAGTCACAGTCATTTTCCTGAACATATTGTGCAACACTGTTACTATGGTCTGTATATGACTGTTTCACTTTGTGTTTGGTCCTAAAAAATGACCAAAAACATCAACTTCACTTCAATAAATCAATGCATTGGTAATCTTTCGATGCTCTCCCCACCTATCGACTGTCTGCGGATTTCTAAATACAAACCTGCACCTCTTACATTTTGACTCGCCTTACTGGAAGTTATGATCTCCACATGAGAACATGACCTGCAGGGACGTGTTTAACCCCCTAATTTACTCTCTAATTGTTTCCACCCAGTTTTAACAAGGAAAGCTGGGAGATTGTCCTCAGTCTGTCGTTGAGTGAAGCGTTTAGAGACTTGTACTGAGATTTAGACTTGTGAGCTCAATGCAGAGATATTATTGTATGTGAGGGAACTGACATTTTTATTAGTATTCAGATTGAACCGTAATAACTTATTTTGTTGCTTTGCTGTCAACAAACTTTGGACGATTACTTTCAGAGTCTCTCAAAGGAAACGGCAACACTAGAACTCAATATCTGCACAGCCAAGTTTCACCTTTATCTTTGTTTTTAACCCTCCTGTTGTCCTCAGGTCAAGGAAGGAAGGGAGGAAGGGAGGAAGGAAGGAAAGGAAGGAAGGAAGGGAGGAGAGAAGGAAAGGAGGAAAGAAGAAAGGAAGGAAGGAAGGAAGGAAGGAAGGGAGGAAAGAAGGAAGGAAGGAAGGAAGGAAGGAAGGGAGGAAGGGAGGAAGGAAAGGAGGAAGGGAGGAAAGGAAAGGAAGGAAGGAAGGAGGGAGGAATGAAGGAAGGGGGGAAGGAGGGAGAACGGAAAAGAGGAAGGGAGGAAGGAAGGAAAAAAGGACAGAGGAAAGAAGGATGGGAGGAAGGTAGGGGGGAGGAAAGAAAGAGAGAAGGAAGGAAGGGAGGAAGGAAAGGAAAGAAGGAAGGAGGGAAGGAAAGAAGGAGGGAGGGAGGAAGTATGGACAGAAGGAAGGAAGAAAGGGGGATGGAGGAAGGAAAGAAGGAAGGGAGGAAAGAAGGAACAGTCAAAACAGACGAGGTCAATTTGACCCGGGAGGACGACATGAAGCTTAAACTGACATGCCACAGAGTCAATGTGTTGCCAGCATCCTTCTGGATGTTCTGCCGGTCCTCTAGAAACCAGCATATGATCCCTTTGGAAGACTTTGGAAAATCCAGTTGTTTGACGTTGGAATAATGACTTTGGGACTCCAGTAGCTTCCACATTACGCTCTGGCTGAGAGCACATTCCAACATGTGAGGCATGGCCGTCCGTGGTTAAGGCCCACACACTGATGTTACAGTCACGTACTGCGTGAAGAATGTGAGTCACATGTTGGACCTGTACTTCTGCTGTCAGAGTATGTGAGAGGTATTACAGTACTCACCCTACAAGCTGACAAACCCTGTCATTTTCTTTAATGATGGATTATAAACTGTCTGGCATCAAGCATAAGGCAAACATCCCTAGATTTATCCATCCATCCATTTTCCGCCACATATCCGGGGTTGGGTTGTGGTGGCTTTGGGCAGAGCAATGAAACCCAGACAACTTTCTCTCCAGCAACGCTCATAAGCTCCCGAGGCGTTCCCAATGCCAGGAAAGATATGTAACTCCTCCAGCATGTTCTGGGACTGCCTCAGAGTCTCCTCCCAGTTGGACGTTCCCAGAACACCTCTAAACCTGGCAGCATCATATCTCTAGGAACTGATTCACATCTACACACCTTCCAGAACTCTCCGATCCTCCTCTGCCAACCAGCTCTCTGACCCATCTGCCAACTTAAATACTATCATGGGGTCAAGAGCCTTCAGCCGATCTTCCCCCCACCTCTGGAACTCTCTCCCACCAGACATTCACACTTCTGACTCTGTTTCCACCTTTAAATCCCTCCTGAAAACGCTCCTATTCAAAGTCTCACGCTGACTATGTAATCACATTCTTGTTTATTTATTGTACTGATGCACTTTATAGTCACATTCATATTTATTGCACTAAATGTTACCTGATTTATATTGTTTGATGTACTGTTGTTGTGTTTTATGAGCCTTGTAAGGTGTCCTTGAGTGCTTTGAAAGACGCCTTTAAAAATGCATTAAAGGAAGGAATCCCTAGATTTATTAGGTTCTCTTTCAACGCTCGTAGCATGTCTTCATCTATGCCTGGATCACTGAGCAGCGCCATCTTGAAAATTTCAGGTGCATGCTGGGAAAAATAAAAACATGGATTCTACTTATATGGGCATCAGGAAGAGCATGAGGCGCCCTCCTGAACCTGTGAACCAATCAACCTGTCAATCACGACGTAGCCACGCCCTAATGCATACCCTGCTTTATCGTCACATATAAAATCAGGGAGGCCAAAATGTCCCAAATGAACATCATACTGCATTGAAGAAGGCTTTAAACTAGCGATTGAGACCATAAACACATTTTGAAAACGTTTACTGAGGTTAGAAATCAAGTGAGAAGTTAGTGAATTCTCCATTGACTTGTATAGAGACGGAAGTCCTTTTGACACCAAAACGGTCGCCCCCTGGTGGCCTTTTGATAGAATGCAGTTTTAAGTTACTTCTGCGTTGGCATCATTTCAGAGGACTGGAGCTCCCCGCCTGTGTTCCACTCACCTAAGAAGAAGGGTTTTCTGCAGGTTTGTAGACTTAGACGACGCATCCCCTTCACCGCTAACGCTAACCATCTCACTGCTCATGCCTAAACCTAACCAAGTGGGTTTTGTCATCTAGACACCTTCTTGCACTTGCGTGTGAATCGTCGTACTGTTTTTTCCAATCTGACGTCAGACAGGCGACACTGATTGGATCTCTCGGGCATCCATGGACACGAGGTCCAAAAACACACCTGCAGTTAACGCTTATCGTCACATGTGCCGCCAAAGACAATGACAACAGAGATCTTTAAGATTGTTACTATAAAGTGCTCCTCCTCTCTTTTTCATGCTGTTTTTTTGCCTACATCTTGCTATTGGAAATGGGCCAGACAGTGACTTCCTCCCCACGTGAACTTTGTTGCTCTATAATAATGTCACCTGATTTCATACTCACTTAGGCTGCTAAAGAGAGCTGTCATTTCAACATAAACAAACATTGTTTTGAGACACTTGATGGATTAACTCATTCTGTTATTTTTTTCTTGGAAGGGCAGTCTAAAGAAATGCTGCTAAATTAAGTCGATGCAATCCCTATTTTATGTTTTCAATAGCATAAAGTTGCGCAATCTTACAAGCAGTAATGGACACTGGATGTTTTCATGCTGAAGAACTAGTCAGGCTGAGGTGCACATGTACACGAGGGGTGAAAAGACATTTTTGTGTGCCTCCACCCCCTTTCTTCTGCCTCCACCCCCTTTCTTCTTCTGCCTCCACCCCCTGTAACACTGTGGGATTGATGAACAGTGATTACATAATGACAGTCTGTGAAACTGCTGGGCCACAGAAACCTGATCGCTTCACCTCACATTACTGTTTCTGTGAATGTACAGAGTCGAGTTATGTAACGCTGCTTCATGCATGTGTGGGTGTGGTATGTATACGTGTGGGTGTGTGTATATGTGTGTGTATATATGTGTGTGTGTGTGTGGGTTTAAACTTTTGCTGACTGGAGTGTTTTGTTGTCACAGTGAGCTAGCGTCTCTCCCTCTTTGCATAGATTGACCAACTTTCTGTGCAGTATTTTCCCCTTATGTCAGTTTTGCTTTCACCCAAAATGGTTCTTACGTTATATTCTTGCAACACCGACACTTTCCCCTCGTACCGTCATTTAAAAACAATCTTTAGTATGTTGAAAACTTGTGGACAGGCCTACAGTCATGGAAAGTGACTAAAAACATTTACTTATGTACTGCCCTTAAATACAATTTTGAGGTACTTTTCCATGTGATGCTACTTTCTACATATTGTATTTTCTACTCCACTATATTTATTCAACAGCTTTAGTTACTTTTCAGATGATGGTGAGCTTATAAGGGAAACTGTGGTGTTAAAAGAAGCTTTACAAAAAAAGATCCATGTATATTTGTGTATATATTTGTCATGATTCAGAAGTCTTTGAGTTGTCTGGAGTTCCACTAAAGACACATTTCACCTCACATGGTTTTAAATAAATAACCATATGTGGCACAAAGAAGTAAAACTCTCCAATAGTTCACGAAATGCAAAGATTAAAGGGGACCGATTCTGCTCATTTCCAGCTCTAGATTTTTATTATGGGTCCCCACATGAGTAGTTTTGGCTCCAGTCTCTGAGCCCACTCTGTTCTGATTGGCCAGCTTCACGTGTTACATTCGTATTAAGTTACCGCCAATGCAAACACAACATTTCCTGCTTTACTGCTTTAAAAAAACAACAACTTTTAAATAGCTAAATAATGGGAGACTGTTATTGTGAAGAATTTACAGCGTGGTTAGTGGCGCTAAAAGACAGTCGAAACAACAACAAATGGAGATATTTGGAGCTTCTTGTTGAGTCGATCAGTAAGAAACAGTGCAGGGAGGAAGAGTACAAGTAGAAACAGCCACAGTGATGATGATGATGTTGCCCTTCTGTGTAAAGGGCATAAACTATGTCTAGGAAAGAAGGAAAGGAGGAAGGAAGGGAGGAAGAAGGAAGGAAAGGAGGGAGGAAGGGAGAAAGAAGGAATGAAAGGAGGGAGGAAGGAAGGAAGGGAGGAAGAAGGAAGGAAAGGAGGGAGGAAGGAAGGACGGAGGAAAGAAGGAAGGAAGGTAGGAGGGAGGAAATAAGGAGGGAGGGAGGGAGGGAGGGAGAAAGGAAAAGAGGAAGGAAGGAAAGAAGGACAGAGGAAAGAAGGAATGTAGGAAGGACAGACGGAAGGAAAGAAGGAACAGTCAAAACAGACGGAGTCAATTTGACCCAGGAGGACGACATGAAGGTTAAAAACAGAAATCATACTGCTCAGTCCCCCAAAATGAAAATAAACCCCCCCCCCCCCATCAGTTTTGGTCCTCTATCCGCCGACTATGAAGCCCACTGCCAGATGTCTAGGAGAAGTATTTGACTCAGATTTAAGTTTCAAACCACACATCAAAACGGTTGTCTAGTCCCACTTCCTGCAAATAAGAACCATCTCCAGAGTTAAGCCGGTGCTCTCCCACTCTGACCTGGAAAAAATCATTCATGCTCTCATTCTCTCCAGACTAGATTACTGTGACTCCTTCCTTTCCTCCTTTCCTTTCGCATAAAACAAAAAAAAAAATCCCGCTCTGGCCTCCAACTAGTTCAGCAGCTATATATCTTACTGTCAGCAGCAGATAGATCGTACTGGTTTTAACAGACAACATCACATCACCCCCAATACTGACTTCTCTTCATTGGCTTCCTGTTCGCTTTAGAATTGATTTTAAGACTTTACTGATCGCTTTTAAAGCTTGTCTGGGTCTGACTCCGAGCTATATAACAGACATGTTGACCCTGTATGAGCCATCCAACAGCCTCAGATCCTCAGGTGGGGCCCTCATGTACTTCTGTGTAGTACACTGTGTTCACTCTGTACTTGTGCAGTGGTTAGTGTTGTCTCAACTCTATTTTATCGCCTTATTGTTGGCGTGACCAAATCATTACAGACTTCTAAATTAACCCAATAAACCTACTGATGGTTTATATGTGACAACAGTATAGTGGAGCTTAGTGTAAAAAACACATGTATAATTTACATTTGTATAACGCGGCGATGTTCACCTTAGTTACAACGTCATCGGCCACCACTTCCTGTTTGAAAGGTGGTCCCTCCCCTTCTGCTACAGAGCCAAGATGGCGACCGTTGAGGGTGAGAAGTGTCCATAGTTCCACACTCAACTTTTTAACTATTTTGAACAGGTGGGGAGTTCCGGTCCTCTGACCGGAGGCATTATATCAAAAGGCCACCAGGGGGCGACCGTTTTGGTGTCAAAAGGACTTCCGTCTCTATACAAGTCAATGGAGAATTCACCAACTTCTCACTTGATTTCTAACCTCAGTAAACGTTTTCAAAATGTGTTTATGGTCTCAATCGCTAGTTTAAAGCCTTCTTCAATGCAGTATGATGTTCATTTGGGACATTTTGGCCTCCCTGATTTTATATGTGACGATAAAGCAGGGTATGCATTAGGGTTGATTGGTGCAGGTTCAGGAGCGCGGACAGATAGACTTCAGGAAATAGCCGTGAACTTGTTTCACACCAACAGTTTTCTCCAGAGTTTTGTGGTTATAGTTAGTCGTAACAGCTGTGATTTTTCTTATATACAGTCTAAGGTTTTGAGTGAAACCATCCAGGTTCTCATAGTGTTGCATGTTTCCATACTTCTCAGTGTGAATGCAACTTATGACCTCAAAATATTAAGAAGTGTAAGAACAGATGAAGAGATTTCGGAACGACCTGCCTGAGGAGATAAGGTTGCAGAATCAGCGGCTTCTTTTAAATCACTTCTTAAAACTCATGTCTATTGACGTGCTCTCCACATCCCCATATTTTTTTCAACTTCAAAGTTATATGGTGCATTCCATTTGTACTCGGAAGTCGAAATTTCCAAGTTCCCAGTCGGAGATTTCAACTGGAACGCCCCCTTGAAATAGTGTTTCCAACCCAGAAAGTTGGACGAACCTCACCAGCACCGACCTCAAAATCCAAGATAGCTGTCCTGTGCATCATCAGTGTGAAAGTTGTAGTAATATCCTGTTTATTAGCAGTTTTGTCTCATTTGTGTCTCATTAAATCAGTCGAACACACAGCACTGACCATCTTCTATCTATGGACGTGTTGCTACGATGTTTGTATGAGCAAAATACAGCGAAATGTGTTTTTATCAACTGGTATTACTATCAGTGGTTAACAATGGCTAGAACTGGTGTGACGTCATTCCCAGCTCCGGCCTCCAACTTCAGAGTTAAAAGAAAAGCAGCATTAGTCTTAAGCCCCATCCAACGTTGACTCAAGTGACATCATTCAAGGCAGTTTTCAGATCTCACACGAATCCCTCTGGGGACACAAAAGGTTTTATAATTCCTGGAAATACACGTAGCTGGAAAATCACTAGAGATCTCATTTCATTCTTAATGTAAATGTAAATGTAACTCAGTGTAAACCTGGTCTGTTCAGTAATACCACTGGATCGACCACACCTCCACTATTCCAAGAACAACAACAGCTTCATAGCCTAATTGAGGTTGTATCAGGTGTCACATCCACCTCCAACAAAGACAAGCCATGAGTCAGTCATTACAAACATCCTCAGAGGAGGAGGAAGGAGTTTGCCTGGTGGTGTCGTTGCTCTCTGGTGCAACCATCAAACCTGTCCCTGGAGGAACGCCAGTGTCATGAACTAATGGGCCCACTGGGAAACAGCCAAAGCTGACAGGTCTGTTTGTGTTGAGCTGATAAAACCTGATAACTGTGATGAACCCGAAGGACAGAGGGTTATGCAAATGATTGATTTTCACTTTAGTAATCCTAATTTTAGAAAAAAACACTAATAGACAAAGTACAGAGTCTAATAGAGCAAAAGTTCACTGGTAAAAATACTAATAATCATTTTAAGTCACAGTTAGGTTACTCCTGTTGTGTAAATGTGCTTTCAATGTAAAGTGATGGAGACTAAATCCACAGTGTTTCCACACAGTCATTTAAAGTAGATGATCAGCTTCTATTGAGCTTCATCAGTCTGAGTTATTATATCAATGATATCTGACATGTTTACAGTCTGTTTAGCATCAGATTCCCTCTTAGTGTTTCCCTGTTGAGCTGTGATGGAAGTATAGTAACAAAAAGACTTTGCTACTAAAAACACTGTAACGCTGAAACATAGAAGATGAAGATTTGACTCATTTGGACGCTGAAGCTTCATATTAGCTTCAGATCAACTTTTAAATACTTTTTTTTAACACAGAAGGAGGACTGTGGGTTTAGTCCTCCATCACTTCCATTGTAAACATTATGAAGGGATCCTCTAATGGTCAGTATGAACAGGAGGAATCATTACAGCAAGATAAACTGCTTTATTGAACATTTGGGCTCCTGGATATTGTTTTAAAACTGAAACCTTTAACTTGTAACACTGTAAAAAGGAAATGTCACCCTTTGCAGCCTCAGTAGTTGCACCACAGCCATAAACGTCAAAATACCGTCATAAAAATGGATTACGATATTTGTACTGAGCAGAGAGAGGCTGTTGTTCTCTCTAACGTCCCTTCAGTGGTACTAAATTAAAACAGGAATACAAGACTCCCATGATTAGCACACAAATAACCTCACAGGAGACAAAGCTGAGGTGACCAGAGGACACTGACATGATGTGTTAGCACCATGGCAACACTGAGGACACTTCTTTATTTTTTATGTGATGCAAATGCTAATGTTTGAGCTCAGCAGCAAGTTTGTACACACACACACACACACACACACACACACACACACACACACACACACACAGAAAAAAAAGTTTGCTGAACTAGAGAGATAATATTTCTGTGAACTTGACGGTTTCAAACAAATCTGATAAAACAAGCGGTTGTTTCTTCACGTTCTGTTCAAAAAGGAACAGAGTCAGACATGCTGCGGTTTGGTATTATATAACACATGCAGGACATATGCAGCGCCTCACACACACACACACACACACACACACACACACACACACACACACACACACACACACACACATTATGCACCTGATGTGTTTATTGCTGCAGTTTATACAACATTGTCAAAGCTTTATTGCATTCTGACATTTTTAATAACATTGTTTTATGACATGATATGCAGTTATATGATAATTACTTTCACTATGATAACAGACACTCACACACACACACACACACACACACACACACAAACAACAGCAACGTGATATGAGCAGGTACATTTTGTTCTGCTGAGCTGCTTCCTTTCGATTTCTGTTGTTATCTACAGTTAAACAGTCACCCTCACTGGAACACGCTCCTCACAAGACCAAGGATCGAAGCTGGTTAGCACACACACACACACACACGCACGCACACACACACGCACGCACACACACACACACACACTACAGCTACCACATTGTTTTTCCCCAATTAAATGATGTTGACTAATGTAATATCTGCCTGGATATTGATGTATATCATTTGATGTTGTTTTATGTCTTGTAAGGTTTCCTTGAGCGCTTTGAAAGGCGCCTTTATAAAAATGCATCATTATTATTATTATTATTATTATTACAGTTATTATATTGCATTATACTGCATGAATGGAACAATTAAACACGTCATGCTTTGTGTTGAAAGTCACTTCAGACTTTTTTCTGAACCAAGCCGAGATCACGATCTGACCGAAACTGAGTCTAAATATTAACATTAATGGTAAATGGACTGCACTTCTATAGCCACCATTCACTCATTCAAACACACATTCATACACTGATGGCTGCCATGCAAGGTGCCAACTAGGGCTGGGTAGCAGTACTTGATACCTTTTTAAGGAATCGAGTGAAATAAATCGATATCAAGTAGCATCGAAACATCTCCCGTCAAACGATACCTGCAATGGATCCTTTTTGCACCCAGAACTAGAAAATATGACTATTTGTATGGACTTGCTCACAGCCAATCAACAGCAAGCGTTCTTGGATTTTACGCATCATGTGATTGGTCCACTGCCACAGCAGCTACAACCCGTCTGTGGTGGTGAAGTTGTGGTGAATCTGAGTTAGCGCGCTTAGCAGTTCAGCAGCCAAGATGCCTCCTAAACGCTCTAAAGTGTGTCTACACTACACGCCTGTTACCACGGATACAAGACAGAGACCTAAATGTGTTAATGGGAATCTAATGAAGGACTAAGTTGGTATCAGGATCACTTTAAAGGTACTTGGTTTGGTGCTGGTATCCTAATTTTTTAAACAATACCCAGCCCAAAGTGCCAACCTACTCATCCTGTGTCTCTGTACACTTGCTGCCTTTGGCCTCATAATTCATCCCTTTGATATTTGCTATCAGTGTTAAGCTGATAAAACACCGTTGCATCCGTCTTTTAATCGTGATAACTGTATGATCAGTGCAATAAAGAATTGGCTCAATTTTCTACAACTTAACTCTCAACAATAAAACATTACTTTTATTATTGTTATGCAATGTTAAGATATCGTTATGCAGAGTTCATCCCTGTGAAATCAGTGGCTTCCTCTGCTACTTGATGTTATTGAGGATTTGTGACCTGAGCTTCTCTGTATCGAACCACGAGGCAGCGAAACATGTTCACACACACACACACACATCTGTTTTTGTTATTTTACCAGCTAGGATATTTCCGTTCTTTTGAGTCGTTGTTGTCAAAACACTGAGCAAAAAATCTGCCAAGTAACCTGGGAGATAATCCTGTACACGCACACACATGCACACACACACTCTTATATCCTCACGCAGATTAAACGGCAGCCTTTTTCCTTTAAAAACCCCCCCAGCAAAAACACCAATTGAACACTTCTGACCTTTAAAACTACACTCATGAGGACATTGTTTTGACATAAATCCCATTAACACTGTCTCACTTCATGCATCTGGCAGTTCGGACACCCTTACAATCTCTAACAAGCCATCTGTCTTCTCTCTTGTTCATGTTTTGAATTAACTTTATTCCTTAGAAGCTGAATGAAGCTACACAGAAAACAACACAGACTTTTAATCTTTGTTGCATGTCCTGTAGTCTGTAGTATTATTACTCATTCTTCTGTCGTTCTGATCTCTCTCACAGCTCATAACTTCCTTGCTGTCATTTCCTGGACATAACTAACCGATAACATCTGCTCAGGTGCTTTCTTGATGCCGTTTTGCGCCACTCACCACCTCTTCAGATTCATCACTTCATCACTTCATCATCCTCATCAGTCTGAGCAGAAGTCAGATTGAAGTTGACTATCACTGTGCTCTCTCTCTCTCCTCTCTCCCTATTCTCCCTCTCCTCTTTATTTCTCCATTATCTCTCTCTTCTCCTTCTCTCTCTCTCTTTCCCTCAAACCCAAACCGGCCAAAGGCAGATGGCCGCCCACCTAGAGTCCGGTTCTGCCTGAGGTTTCTTCCTGTTAGGTGCTGCTCATGTGGGAATGTTGGGTCTCTCTAAATGAATCAAAGCGTACGGCCTACACCTGCTTGAGATGACTTTTGTTGTTGTTGTGATTTGGCACGAGATAAAGATGAATTGATTGATTGAAGTAATCAGCCACCATCAGCCATCTATCTTGGTCTATCTTGGTCCATTGATTCAAACAATCTCCCTGCAGAGTCCAAGCCCCAAAGATCTTTGACAATACCTCATCATTAATATCATCTGTATAGTAAACAATTCTTTTGACTTCATTCTCTGGTCTGTCCAGAAGGTAATAATAATAATAATAGCTTTATTTATATAGCACCTTTCATACATAAAGTCCAGTTAGGGTTAAGGGGTTAGGTTTTAATATTTCATTTGCACTGTATGTCCTTTCTCAAATTGCATGTTTTTATGTTTTTTATTTCCAATTCTTAGTGTTAAATGTTTGTTTTATGTAAAGCACATTGAGTTGTCATTGTGTATGAAATGCACTATATAAATAAAGCTGCCTTGCCTTGGGGGGTTTGAACTATCTCGATCGCTTCGTCTGTCATCTAGGCGGTTTGGAGTAGGGAGTCAAAGGCAGAGCCCAGGTCCCCTATTAATTTGGGTCTCATAGATAAAAATACATAAAGCATGACATCATCAGCATAGAAACGATAACAGAGCTGAACTGATGGATAATGTGTCCTAAAGACAGCATGTGTATGAGGTATGAGGAGGTATGATCCTTTGTGTGAACCTAAACGAGCTCTAAATGTTGATGTTATGGCATTTCTCCGCTGATCTCTTGGTCTTTGTGATCGAGTGGATCAGGGTCACAGCAGGGAGCGACTCGTTTCTGTGACACAACATCAACAATAACAACAGAGAGCCTGAAGATCATCCAGCCAATCAGACGCGTGTGTCTTTGTTTGTGGATATAAAGTGCTGCTTGAAAGGCTCTGAACACTATACGGTTTTCTCTATTTCTGCATAAATATGACCTGAAACATGATTAAACTAGATAAAAGGAACCCAATTAAACAAATGAGACAAAACATTCAATGTAGTTATTTATCTATTGAGGAAAATCATTACATCTTCTTCTATATTTCCTATTTGTGTGAGGCAAACCCTTTCTTTCAGTAACTGGTGTGACCCTCTTTCACAGCAATAACTTCAACAACACATTTCTGGTAAGTGTTTGTCATCCTTGCACATCAGCTTGGAACTATTTCAACCCAATTCTCCCTGGGATCGGACCTTCCACGGTATTTCTGTTGAAATGAGGTCAGGACTTTGACTCAGCCGTTCCAAAACATGAAATTCCTTTTGCTGTAACTATTCTTCGGTAGAACAACTTGTGTATGCCATTGTTTTATTTATGACCCACTTTCTCTTGAGGTCATGGACAGATACCTTGATATTTTCATGTAGAATTTGCTTTTACAACCCAGAACTCAAAGTTTTATCAATGATTGCAAACCACCCTGGACCCAAACTATGATACCACTACCACCATGTTTCACAGATGGGATGAGGTTCTCACGTTTGAATGCAGTGTTTGATCATTGCCAAACAAAACGCTTCTCATTCAAGCTGTAAAGTTTGAATTTGGTCTCATTTTCATGTTGCCCTCCACAGGTCTCGACCGATCCGTATGTAACAGAGTTTTTGTTGTTTGTTGTTGATTCCACTTGCCTCCAATCACATTTTAGTTTGTACCTGTATTATGAATTCCCATTTGTTGGCGGGCCTGTCCTCAGTTCATAAATTCTGGCTGTGACGTCGGCACAGTGCCAGTATGAGAGGATCGAGCCCATGGTAGGTTACATGAAGCACAGCGTTACATTAAATCTGTCAAAATAACGTAATTCAGTGACACAGTTATCGTGATATTATGTCCGACTATATTACAGAAAGTGGCGACTGCATTGTACTCACTTTAATGTGTCAAATTGTTTATATTTTGTCAGTGTTTATACTGTAGTTAGCTTCCTTAGCTCCTAAGCAAGGCTAACATTTACTAACTTTTTTATAGAGCTGTGCCTTAACATTGCTGTGCCTACGTGACTGACCAGTGGATTTTCATGCTGTATTCAGGCAATAAACAGTCAAAAGTCGAAGAGTGTCGGACCATACTTCACACAACACAACGCAGACTGAAGGAGACTGAACAACAGTTACACGTACACGACAGCAATGTTCTTTTTGAAGAGTTGTGGCTCTCTCTTTGCAACTCTACCATTTACACCATTGATGTTCAATGTTCTCCTGATGGTGGACTCATGAACGTTGACTATAATCACTGTAAGACAGGCCTTTTAATGTCCTAGATATTACCCTAGGGTCCTTGTGGCCTCCCAGACTATTAAACACCTGCTCTTGGTGTGATATTTGTCCTGAGGAGGGTAACACTGGTGTTGGATGTCTTCCAATTCTGCACAACCTGCCTGATAGCCTGCCTGATAACCTGGAATGATAATCCACTTTGATTAAAACAAGATAGACAAGATGAACCAAACTTAACATTGTCAAAACTTGAAGCAAACTAAATATAATCAAGAAAAACAAACAATCAAATGAGTGTAGAGGACTGAAAATACACATTTCTGTAGAAGTTCAGGCAAATCAATCAAAAAACAAACATCAGACATAAGTCACATCTTTAAAGTGAATAAATGACTGATAAATAAAATAAAGAACAATACATGACTCTGATAAACACTTTTATCTGTTAGCATTCATAAAAAACTGACTCAGTTGGACATTTACGGTCAGAGTTGAATCATCTGGAGTTTTATTCATCTGCTTTTCTTTGTCTCCATATTTATCAAAAACAAAACAAGGACAAGCAGAGCAGAGCATCATGGGAAATACTCCAGGGAGAAGGAGGGGTATTACACACACCTAATCTGTTAGGGGCGATTAAAGAGTGTGTGTGTGTCCCCTCCCTCTTGTTATTGTTTTATGCCGCCTCAGTGAGTGATATAAAGACTGTGTGTGTGTGTGTGTGTGTGTGTGTGTGTGTGTGTGTGTGTGTGTGTGTGTGTGTGTGTGTGTGTGTGTGTGTGTGTGTGTGTGTGTGTGTGTGTGTGTTCATGTGAAGATAATCCTCCGGCTCAGTGTGAGGGAGCGGTTGGCCGACAGTCACTGATTTACAGCTCTGAAGGATAAACTCATACAATAATAAAGATTAAGATGTTTACATGCCACTGAGTCAGTTGTTTCTTGAAGTGTTTCATAGCAACATATGTTTGTGTTCCAGTGACAGCGCCCTCTAATGGTCGTAGTAGATATGACGGGAGTACAGGGGAGGATATCAGGTGACATGAATTATTATTAAGTTACAAAGTCCATGTAAGGAGGCGTCGCATGGATGCATCAACCAAACATGGACTGGATCCAAGTCTGAACCCTGTGGAGCTGTGATGTGTTCACTGTCATCACATCCAGTCTGTGATTATTTCCACTGACCCTGCAACTCATTTTAGAGAATTTTTAGATTCTTTTGTTGTTGTTGTCCGTTTGGTCCGTTGTTGTCCAAAAATAAAAAACCCATCAATGAACCACATGGCAGCACTGAGCAGCCAAGGATCACCAGGGAGTTTCTAATAGGAGGAGATCTTCCTCTCTCATGAGGTAGCCCAGAATCAATGGAGGCCTATGGAACTGGAGCCCTAAAATGTGACTTTTGTGGGGGTTTTCTGCCAGTTTTCATGATGTTTTCGATAAAAGCAGTAGAGACCATAGATGTAGTTCCATTAGATTAGATTTTATGTAGATTTTTTTGTAGATTTTATTTATTTAAAAGACAGGGACAATGCATATTGATCAATACACAAGATTGTAGCCAGTGGCTAATTTCCATCTTTAGACCCTGGTGGCAGGTTGTTGTTAAAACAACGACATGTAAAATCACGTTCTTTAAAGGAAAAAAAGAGAAAAGGAAATAGTAGGAAAGTGTTTAGGTGCTAAAGTGCTGCTATATTAAAAATGGGTGTTATTGCACATTGCCCGTTTCAGTGTGTTGATTATATTGCACATGGAGCTTTTTGTAGTGAAAAACCTTTATGTAAGAACTTTACACCACTGATAATCACTGTGGACGACAACACTGCTGGAACCAGCTGCTGGAACAAATGTCCTCTGATGCAGCACATGCACGTTTTGTTTTGTTTTGACTGCATTTAATCCCTAGACTCCGAACACCATCAAGGAAGGGTGTCCTGTCGCCATCAGTCCTAAACCGACCAATCATAGATAAAAGATAAATGTCAAGAAGTGGATTTAGCTGTAGGAGACCGCTGTTCGCTTCCGGCTGCCAACTGTGAGTCGGGAGCTTTTTAATCTACGATTGCTGTTGTGTTTACTGTTGTCATGGCGATGAAGGCTGCCTTACTCATTTTAACCCAAACTGCGTTTAAAGTGACCATTTTAACCTAAACTATGATCTTTCTCGATCCCTAACCAAGTGGTTTTTTACACCTAAACAGCATCGTCACATCAATAAAACCTCGTTAATTTGATTCCTAACATGGCGCCATGCTTATTATTACACACTTTGGAGAGTTTGATCACGTTAGTTAGTTTGAAACTCCTCCAACGTCTAGGCAGACACCACTGAGCATGTGCAGGAACACTGTTCAGTTCACAACCTCCTGACTTTGTACTGAGGTTTTTGAGAAGCGACGCAGGTTTAATGAGAGTTATTGACAGTATATGCAGCTCAGTGTAGTGTATGTGTGTATTCAAGTGATTCTTTTAGTCTCTTAAGTGTTTTTAGTTGGGTCTTGCCAGTGTTTTTAAGTGTGGACAGTCAAGCATGGTACGAGTGGTACAGCCAGCAATCGTTTTACTCCCGATGGGATCTACTTGACCTGGCTCGGTTTTCAAAAGGTGAAGGAACAAGACATGATGACAAGACGTTGGCGGACTCGAGCCGGAGTAAAAAGAAACAGGAGGAGAGAGAGAGCAGAGAAAGCAAAGAGAGGAGCTTTTAAACCAACCCTATACCATCTATCGCCATGGGAAACTTCTGCACTTGTCTTTTCAGCAACGTGGATTTTAGTCTCTTAAGTGTTTTTAGTTGGGTCTTTTAAGTGTGGTACAACTGGTACAGCCGGCAATCGTTTTACTCCCGATGGGATCTACTTGACCTGGCTCAGTTTTCAAAAGGTGAAGGAACAAGACATGATGACAAGACGTTGGCGGACGAGACCGAGAGAGAGAGAGAGAGAGAGAGAGAGAGAGAGAGAACATAGAGATTTTAAACCAACCCTATACCATATCTATCACTATGGGAAACGTCTGCACTCGTCTTTTCAGCGACGTGGCTGAAGGACGGCTTCCTGACGATACGAGCGGAGAGGGACACTGTTTTTTCCATTGGATGGTTAGAAATGTGTTTATGTGATGTTATGTGTGGCTGTCTTAACTGTAGATGTAGCTGCTCTATCTATCTATCTATCTATCTATCTATCTATCTATCCATCTATATTACTATCTATCTATCTATCTATCTATCTATCTATCTATCTATCTATCTATCTATCTATCTATCTATCTATCTATCTATCCATCTATCTATCCATCTATCTATCCATCTATCCATCTATCCATCTATCCATCTATCTATCTATCTATCTATCTATCTTAAACAACTAAAGAATAAACATGTAACCTCTGCCATCAGCTCTTTTTAATGCATCCTCTGACCTCTCACCGAGTTTATTTCTGTTTGTTGTAGACTCATAAATCAGAGACGTGGCTGTCAACCCTTTTAGGTTTGATTGAGAGAGAAGGCTGCTGCAATATATCAGGAGTCATTTGCATTGTGGAATAAATAGAATAAACATGTCAGCTGGAAAAAAGGAAACAGCTGAAGAATCTGAGATTGTGTTGAAGTTGTTGTTGGCTTAACCCTCCTGTTGTCCTCGAGTCAAGGAGGAAGAAGGAAGGAAGGGAGGAGGGAGGAAGGAAGGAAGGGAGGAAGAAGGAAGGAAGGGAGGGAGGAAGGAAGGAACCATGGAAGGGAGGAAGAAGGAAGGAAAGAAAGGAGGGAGGAAGAAGGAAGGAAGGGAGGTAGGAAGGAACCATGGAAGGGAGGAAGAAGGAAGGTGAGGAAGGAGGGAGGAAAGAACCATGGAAGGGAGGAAGAAGGAAGGAAAGGAAGGAGGGAGGAAGGAAGGAAGGGAGGAAGAAGGAAGGAAGGAAAGGAAGGAGGAAGGAAGGTAGGATGGGAGGAAGAAGGAGGGAAGGGAGGGAGGAAGGAACCATGGAAGGTAGGAAGAAGGAAGGAAGGAAAGGAGGAAGAAGGGAGGGAGGGAGAAAGGAAAAGACGAAGGGAGGAAGGAAGGAAAGAAGGACAGAGGAAAGAAAGAAGGGAGCAGGGTAGGTGGGAGGAAGGAAGGAAATAAGGAGGGAGGGAGGGAGGAAGGACAGAAGGACAACTGTTTTAAAATGTTTTTATTTTATTTTATTTTATTTTATTTTATTTGTGGGACTTTGTGAAGCTCAAACTGTGCAGGACGCTCAAAAAGAAGCAGAATCAGCTGATCGATCCGTTGCAGCTGTGTGTGGAGAAATAGATCAAACGTTACGTGTCAGTTTAAATGTGTCTGTGTCCTGCAGCTGATCTCACTGCAGGAGGCTCTGACCTGCAGATCTGGACTTCGTCTCTGTTTGCTCGGCGGCGGGTTGATGCACTTGTGGCAGTCAGTTACTATTTCTGAGAATCTCCTCCCTCCTCCCTCCCTCCTCTCTCTTTCCCCTCTTTCTCCCTCTCTCTCTCTCATTAAACCCAAAGACTTAATGTTGTTGTTGTTGTTGAGTCTGAAGCAGCACGTGGACTAAAGTGCCAGAGGTGGAGGAGGAGAGTGTAAGAGAAGCCAAAACACATTCTCACAGTAATTGAATATTTTCTCATACAACTGTCGGCTACTTGTTGACTCTTCACTGTGTTCATCATCCACCTCTTATATATGTTTACTGTTCTCATTAGTTGATGGTATTTAACAACAGCAGGGTGGTTGATCTAAGGCTCAGGCTTAGGAAGACCTAGATCTAAATACTACCTTAAAATTCCTTGACCACTAAAAACATGCATTTGTTCCAGGAGCTGCTTCTTTTTCCAGTTTATTAAGAGAGGGAATGTGCAGCTGGTCCAGTCGCCTGTAGTCGTGTTATTTGTGTAACTTTTTTAACATCTTTTATAGTGTTGTAGTGTCGCTTTTATTTACTGTATTAAAGCACTGAAGCATTGAGCCCAAGACTAATTTAAAGCCAAGTGTTCTTTCCACATTATTATAATCATTATGCAGCAAAGCTTATTATGATTTATTGCATCCAAATATAAACACATTTATAAAAAACAGTCAGGGAGGGAGAGAGAGAGAGAGAGAGAGAGAGAGAGAGAGAGAGAGAGAGAGAGAGAGAGAGAGAGAGAGAGAGAGAGAGAGAGAGAGAGAGAGAGAGAGAGAGAGAGAGAGAGAGAGAGATGGACCTGTTGCCCTCTGATATTTGATCAACTGTCACCTCATGAGCCATTTGGCGTTCAGCCTCGACTCGCCCCCTCATTTTTCAGCTACACACACACACACACACACACACACACACACACACACACACACACACACACACACACACACACGTAGTGAGTTCATCCTGGAAAAATGACAAAATATAAAGTCAGCATGTGGACCACAAAAATGTTTATGACATATTCTGCCCATCTCCAGCTCTATATTTATATTCTGGGTCTCTACTGGAATATCTCTGCAGGATTTCCAGTTAAAACTCCTTATTTATCTTCTGGTCCTTTATGCAGCCGCTCAGTTCAGCCTCTGTCTATTAACAGGCCGTATCTGCTCCTGTCTCTTTAAGAAGTTGTTGTTTTTAATGCAGGTAAACGGTCTCAGTCACTATTATTCAGTCTTTCTTTAACCCTCCTGTTGTCCTCGAGTCAAGGAAGGAAGGGAGGAAAAAGGAAGGAAAGGAGGGAGGAAGGAAGGGAAGAAAGGAAGGAAGGACGGAGGAAAGAAGGAAGGAAGGTAGGAGGGAGGGAGGAAAGAAGGAAGGAGGGAGGGAGGGAGGGAGGAAGGAAGGAAGGAAAGAAAGGACAGAGGAAAGAAGGAAGAGAGGAAGGAAGGATGGAAGGGAGGAAGAAGGAAGGAAAGGAAGGAGGAAGAAGGAAGGAAAGGAAGGAGGAAAGGAAGGAGGGAAGGAATACAGGGGAGGAAAGGAAAGAAGGAAGGGAGGAAGGAAGGAAGGAAGGGAGGAAGAAGGAAGGAAGGAAAGGAAGGAGGAAGAAGGAAGGAAAGGAAGGAGGAAGAAGGAAGGAAAGGAAGGAGGAAGGAAGGAAGGAGGGAAGGAATACAGGGAGGAAAGGAAAGAAGGAAGGGAGGAAGGAAGGAAGGACGGAGGAAAGAATGAAGGAAGGAAAGTAGGACAGAAGGAAGGAAGAAAGGGGAATGGAGGAAAGAGAGAGGAAGGAAAGAAAGCGAGAAGGAGGGAGGAAGGACAGAAGGAAGGAAGGAAGGAAGGAAAGAAAGGACGAAAGAAGGAACAGTCAAAACAGACTGGGTCAATTTGACACAAAGGTTAAGATATAACACTGTTGTTGTTGCTGTGCAGCGTTTTGCACAATCATTAAACATCAGCGTCCTCAGTCACATTGTGCAGACTCAGCAGCCTTGGAACTTGAGTTATTGTAAATAATTGCTCTACCTCCGCTGATCCCAACCTGAGCAAACAGAGACGGAGGGTCAGCCGGCATCGATCCGTCCCGTGTCCACACAGACGACCTGATCCGATGCTATTTCTGTCCCCTCGAACCCGTCTGCGTTCCTTCTAGGAAGCAGGAGGCTCGTCACAGCTGAAGCTTCACGCTGCTCAGAGTCTGAATATAGAAGCTGAGCACAGTTTACAACGTGATGCTGCAAAGTCTTCGCTGCTTCTTTGGCTAGTTTGCAACTGTAGTCGGGTTACAGAGGAGAGTCCGCCCGTGTCTCTGCATCTTTCAGCACGGTTCATTACGTAACCCGACCCGATGAAAATGTTTATTAGATTTATATCTGGCATTTAAATTATTATGACTTTAACCCTCCTGTTGGCCTCAGGTCAAGGAAGGACAGGAGGGAGGGAGGGAGGAAAGAAGGAAGGAAGGAAAGGAGGAAGGAAGGAAGTAAGGAAGTAAGGAAGGAAGGAAGGAAGGAAGGAAGGAAGGAAGTAAGGAGAGAAGGAAGGGAGAGAGGAAGGAAAGAAGGAAAGGAGGAAGGTAGGAAGGAAGGGAGGAAGGAAAGGAGGATGGACGGAAGGAAGGAAGGAAGGAAGGAAGGAAGGAAGGAAGGAAGGACGGAAAGAGGAAGGAAGTAAGGATAGAAGGAAGGGAGGAAGGAAAGAGGAAGGAAGTAAGGATAGAAGGAAGGGAGGAAGGAAGGAAGGAAGGAAGGAAAGGAGGAAGGGAGGGAGAGAGGGAGGAAAGGAGGAAGGGAGAGAGGGAGGGAGGGAGGAAGGAAGGAAGGAAGGAAGGAAACATGAAGGAAGGAAAGGAGAGAAGGGAGGGAGGAAGGAAAGGAAGGAAGGAAGGATGGAAGGAAGTGAGGAGAGAAGTATGGAAGGAGGGGAAGAACGAAGGAAAAATTAAATAAAGAGGGAGGAAAGAAGGAACAGTCAAGAGATGGGATCAATTTGACCTGGGAGGACGACAGGAATGTTAAGCATGATAACAGAACCACATCATCATGTTCGGAAAGTGTAATACAGATAATGATGGACACCAAAATCCTTTAACACTTTACATACTGTACCATTCTTTACATTTTAGAGCTGGAAAAAGGGTTAGGGTCTTTTCCTAATGTGACTGTACTCAAAAATCTGCATTAAAACATGTTGTTATATTCTTCATATTCTATAAAATGTTCTCCTGGACCATAAAATATTGATTATGATTGTCTTTTTTTCTCTCCAAGAGATGAATGAAACATTTATTAATGACTTCTGGGTAATGTTATGAATGTGAATGTGTCATTGTGTTACATTCTGTTATGTTGTGTATGTGTAGATAGTGATGTACATCTGCACGAGAAATGTTCACTATGTTTGGTATGTCATGGGAACCAGAGGAGCTGCTGCAACACACAGAAACACACACACACACACACACACACACACACACACACACACACACACACACACACACACACACACACACACACACACACACACACACGATTCCATATGAGGAGACATGCACAGATGTACTCAAACAGGTGTCTGAATAAGCCACAGGACATGGTGCTAATTAATGACCCTTGTCATGTGTTTGTGTGTGTGTGTGTGTGTGTGTGTGTGTGTGTGTGTGTGTGTGTGTGTGTGTGTGTGTGTGTGTGTGTGTGTGTGTGTGTGTGTGTGTGTGTGTGTGTGTGTGTGTGCATGAAGTAAATATATATAAAGAGAATAACCTTTACACATCAGATGTCACTCTGGCTTTCCAGGTTGAATTAAGGGCCTTTATTTTTGCACACAAATTCCATTCCCCTCCATTGTAAAGGGCCGGCATGCAGAGAGTAGTTTGGGTGAACTGGCCCTTTAGCCTGCATGCAGACAGTAGTTTGGGTGAACTGGCCCTTTAGCCTGCATGCAGACAGTAGTTTGGGTGAACTGGCCCTTTAGCCTGCATGCAGACAGCAGTTTGGGTGAACTGGCCCTTTAGCCTTTAGCCTCCATGCAGAGAGTAGTTTGGGTGAACTGGCCCTTTAGCCTTTAGCCTCCATGCAGAGAGTAGTTTGGGTGAACTGGCCCTTTAGCCTTTAGCCTCCATGCAGAGAGTAGTTTGGGTGAACTGGCCCTTT
>NC_084976.1:30808089-30905589 GCF_963691925.1 Scomber scombrus | reverse complement strand
CGCTACCAGGTGATTCTGCAGAACGTGTGTGTGTGTGTGTGTGTGTGTGTGTGTGTGTGTGTGTGTGTGTGTGTGTGTGTGTGTGTGTGTGTGTGTGTGTGTGTGTGTGTATGTGTTACAGTCTCTCTCGTTCTCAGCTGACAGCTCCTGTGATCATTAAATTCAGTTCAGTTCACTTCACTTCATCCAGACTATTATTCTGTATTCTGCGTTTCTTCCACTCATCCTCTTCAGGGTCACAAGAAGATGCCGCCTTTCCCAGAATGCATTGGGGGTGACAGCGCAGGTCACCAGTCTGTCACAAGGCAGCGTAGACAAATATAATAATCACATTCACATCAAACCAGCAGGTAGTAGAGAGCACTGAGCTAACCTGATGTTTACACTGAATGCTCGTTTCTTCTACAATCAATCTAAGTAATTATCTTTTCCTCTCGTCTCTGCTCTTCTCCTTCGCTGGACTGTTTGGTTTTAAAGGCTGGCAGCCATCGCTCTCTCCTGGCATTTAAGATTAGTCAGGAGACATAAATGATGCAGATTTATTAAAGCAGCAACACTCAAAGTAACAGCAGACAATCCAGACACTGAACAAGCTTAACGACAAAAATACAAATTAGGTTTTTCACGTCTTAACCTTCCTGTCGTCCTCCCAGGTCAAATTGACCCCGTCTGTTTTGACTGTTCCTTCTTTCCTCCCTTACTTCTTTCCATCTGTCCTTCCTCCCTCCTTCTCTTTTTCTTTCCTTCCTCTCTTTCCTCCCTTCCTTCTTCGATCCCCCTTTCTTCCTTCCTTCTGTCCTTCCCTCCTTCTTTCCTTCCTTCCTTCCTTCCTTTCCTTCCTCCCTTCTTTCTCTCTTTCTTTCCTCCACCCTACATTCCTCCCTTCCTTCTTTCCTCTGTCCTTCTCCCCTTCCTTCCTCTCTTCCTCTGTCCTTCTCCCCTTCCTTACTCTCTTCCTCTTTCCCTTTCTCCCTCCCTCCCTCCTACCTTCCTACCTTCCTTCCTCCCTTCCTTCTTTCCTCTGTCATTCTTTCCTCCCTGCCTCCTTCCTTCCTCCCATCCTTCTTTCCTTTCCTTCCCTCTTTCTCCATTCCTTCCTTGACTCGAGGACAACAGGAGGGTTAAACCAGCAGTCATGTTTTCCTCTCTGTAATCATTCCTCCTGTTCATACTGAGTATTAAAACCTTCTAATGTGCTTTCAATGTAAAGTGATGGAGACTAAATCCACAGTGTTTCCACACAGTCATTATAAAGTAGATGATCAGCTTCTATTGAGCTTCATCAGTCTGAGTTATTATATCAATGATATCTGACATGTTTACTGTCTTTTTAGCATCAGATTCCCTCTTAGTGTTTCCCTGTTGAGCTGTGGTGTAACCATAGTAACACAAAGACTTTGGTACTAAAAACACTGTAACGTTGAACCATAGAAGATGAAGATTTGACTCATTCAGACGACTGAAGCTTCATATTAGCTTCAGATCAACTTTTAAATCCATGTTTCCACAGAAGGAGGACTGTGGGTTTAGTCCTCCATCACTTCCATTGTAAACATGATGAAGGATCTTCTAATGGTCAGTATGAACAGGAGGAATCATTACAGCAAGATTTGAGCTCCTGACTGAAGAAACACTTGAAGAATCCAGTAACATGTATGTGGCTCGTTGGTCTAGGGGTATGATTCTCGCTTCGGGTGCGAGAGGTCCCGGGTTCAACTCCCGGACGAGCCCTAACTTTGATTACAAGACGACTCAGAAAAATAAACAATACTGTTAAATCTACAATTATGATAGAAAAGAAAAGTGAATATTACAAAAATGAACAAAACAGGAAGATGAAACATAAACAGACAGATGTTTCTCACAGACAGGAAACACACTGTAATGAAGGCATCTTCTAATGGTCAGTATCAACAAGAGGAATGATTACAGCAAGATAAACTGGTTTATATGTACATTTAGGCTCCTGACTGTGTTAAGACTATGTTAGCTGCCCCCAGAGAAATGCAACAATAGAAGGCTACTTCTAGTTTAAGCACTTCAGATATGAAATCACACTAAAATGCTCAGACTGAGTGGTCCAGACAATAAAAAGGCAAGTGGGGATCGAGGCACCATTCACCATTCAATGAGACACATTAGTCCAGTTTTAGCTGCATTCACTGGCTTCCTGTAACTGTCAGAATTGACTTTAAGTTCCTCCTCCGTTCATACAAAGCCCTTAATGGACTAGGACCAAGATACACGGCTAACTTTTTGTTAACTATTTGCCTTCAAGAACGTTGTGATCATCTGCTGCTGGTTTATTGGAGGTTTCACAGAAAGAAAATCAAAGGCTGCGTTCAGTCTGCGTTCAGACCAAAATCCGATTCTCAGCCAATCAATGTATAAATACATTCAGCGCACACTACTACTACAGTCTACAGTTAGCCAGTTAGCCAGTTAGCCAAGCTAGCAGCCGAGTTAGCCACCGAGCTAGCAGCTGAGTTAGCAGCAGAAAGCTCTCAGACCTAGCGTCCATGTTTCTGGTAGAGGTGGTGACTTTGATTGACAGGTGACACTTGGTAGGGGGCGGGGCTTCAGCGGACTCGGCGGCCAATCCCACAGTGTTTGGGAGCAGACAAATAGGCAGACTATTACACAACTTTGAAGCTTAATTTCATATATTTGGCGATTTTTTTAATCATTAAAATTTTGCAGGGTGGTTAACAACACACTTTTCTGTGGTATGTCAAACTCAGAACACATATTTATTCTTACTTTAGCTGCTGGTATTGTGAGTTTGAGAGTTTATTGAGGATCACGTCCTAATTAGTAACTGGATGATTTAAAGAAGAGGAAAAAAAAGGCACGTTTGACAGAGAGAATTTGTGGTTAACAGATTTGCTCTTGTGGAAGTATTTGTAGTCGTCATGTTTTGGCAAATTGTTTAATATCATTTAAACTTCTTTCCGCTTGAATATAAACATCCACTTCATTTTTAGTGACTGTAACGAGCACCGAGACTACAAAGCCAATTAGCAGATTCTCCGTTGTGTGTGTCGAAAACTCTTCTGAGGAGTTTGAAGAAGTAAAGAAGGTTTGTTATTCGACTCAAAGAAAGATAAATCAAGATAAAATAACTAAAACTTTCCTTTTCACTGACTCTGGGAGAATGAGGCGGCTCCTTGTTATTTTAGTAAAAGCTCTTTGTGTTATATAAGTTCAGAAAAAAAGACACAGGGACCCAATTTCCCCCACAGGGATCATTAAAGTTTCATCTAATCTTGAGTCATTGTGGCAGAAAGCAGAGGAGACAGATAGAAATACAGCTAATGGAGAAATGAAGATTCAACAGCGACAATGACATCAACTAAGCTTTAAATGTATCTAGAACCAGGACGTTTAGCTTAGCTTAGCACAAAGACATGCTAACCTAGCTGCAGCTGCATAGGAGAACACATTTACACCTTTCAACAAGCAGATACACTTCTAACGAGAGCTGCGTATAGGGTTGCCAACCGCCCCTTGAAAAACGGAATCGCCCCGTATTTAGAAACAAAATTACGCACTTTGTCCTGTATTGAGCTGAAAAGTATTAGGGCCATACTAAGAGGAAAAATAAAAAAATTAATAACATTTTGGAAATGGAAAAGAGTCACGTTTGTGGATTGGACTTGACCCGATTTTGCAAACTGTTCATTCATTGGACGATGAGCCCTTTTCTCCCAGCATGCTTTGCTCCATTCCACATTTTAAGAACAAACAAAGAAAATAATTTATTGCATTTATCATTTTTAAATATGCAACCATGGAAGTTGTAGAATACTGAAATAGGAAGTGATGAGAAAGAACTGGACCACAAGAGTGAGCATGACTGAGAAATGCAGAGCAAGAAAGCGTTATAAACACATCATGGATTACAATGAACTGATATATAGGTTGAGGTCTTTTTTTTGACCTCGGTATTTGAAAAAATCCTGGCTACGGCCTTGCCCCTGAAGTCTGATTTCTAGCTTTATAAAGTTGTAGTAACATCCTGTTTATTAGCAGTTTTGTCTTATTTGTGTGTCATTGAATGAGTTGCACACATCCCTGTCCAACTATAAGCTGTGGATGTGTTGCTACGATGTTTGTATGAGCAAAATACAGCAAAATGTGTTTTTATCAACTGGTATTTCTCTTTTGATGCAGCTATGTTAACTGTTTCCTCAGCGTCAACCTGGACAAATATACAGATGGACAAAAAGATCAAACTTTTATTACAAAACCCAGCGGATACAAATCTGCACTTTACTAGAATTAAGAGAAGCAAGCAAATAAACTGTAAAATGTAAAATTATTAAGACATTCACAAACATTTCTCAATAAAATAACATAAATTGAAGTTGGCAGCAGTGTGTCGGTGTGTGTGTGTGTGTGTGTGTATGTGTTTGTGTGTGTATGTGTGTGTGTGTGTGTGTGTGTGTGTGTGTGTCCTCCAGGAACAACTACACACACTTTCCTCAGCAGCTTCCCAGCAGTTATAATCCACATGATGACATTTTACTGCGTTAAATCAGCTTTACCACACTTCAGACTCGTCCTTTTATTACCTAAGCACCTCCCACTAACACACCTCCTTCCTCGCCTATCAGCTGCTACTAATAACACGCTGAATCTCCTGGATCCTAAAGTCTAAAGACCCGATTCAGAAACCTGGATATGCTAGCAGGAAATCTGATTGATCAGTTCCAGAAAACTTTGAGATTTTGGAGTTTTCTGCTGCAGAGGGACAATATTTCATATTTCATGTGGGTTCATGTACACAGAGAGAGAAAATATGTTTTATTCTCTGCTGAACAAGCTTTGTGTGCAGATGTGTGTGTGTGTGTGTGTGTGTGTGTGTGTGTGTTGTGGAGGAGGCAGGCAAAGTGAGGAAGAGGAGAAAAGACGATGCTGTAAATCCTCGTCTGCTGCTTTAGCATCTCAGCCTGCTCCCCTTTCCCTGAGATTAGACTACACAGGGGATGTGTGTGTGTGTGTGTGTGTGTGTGTGTGTGTGTGTGTGTGTGTGTGTGTTTGAGAGAGAGAGAGAGAGAGAGAGGAAGTCACTTATAAGTCTTAGTGTGTGTGTGTGTGTGTGTGTGTGTGTGTGTGTGTGTGTGTGTATTTGTGTCATGATATGTGTACTTGACTGTGTAAGTTTAAAAAAAAAAACGCTTTAAGCTTTCTGCATGTGTGTGTGAGTGTGTGATAATAATAATCCCCCTTTTTATATGTGTGTGAGTATATGTACATGCGTGTTATATGTGCACGTGTGTGTGTGTGTGTGTGTGTGTGTGTGTGTGTGTGTGTGTGTGTGTGTGATAACAAGAAGGTTGCATCCCCTCTTGAAGGCACATTTTGAGGAGAAAATTCCCTCGTCTCATATTAACGCTCTCTGTGTATAATATTGTATCTCTGCATAAACACTGACCTTGTCGGGACCAGTAGTCGTCATGGGAACCAAAGCCGAGTCCCCACGAGGCCAAACGTCACCTCCGAGGTCCGGGTTGAGGCTGGGGTTTGGTTTAGAACAGCTGTGCAAACAACTGGAATAATCAGATAAGGAGGAAGAATGAAATGATGCTGGAGGTTTGGAGTTCAGGCTCAGCATCACTGAGTTGAAGGTTTTCCTGTAACTTAAAAAACTATGAATCCCTGCGAGTGTTTCGCTGATTTCTGAAGTAACACGTCACCCAGTGGGAATGAGACAGACTGGACACACATGATTAAAAGCAGGAGTGGAGTGGAAGTTGCAGTGCATGTTATATACCTGCAACCTCCCTGGTTCAGGTCCAACAAGGGACCTTTGATGCATGTCCGACCCATTTCTCTCTCTCCCCATGTTTTTCCTGTCGGCCTTTCTGCCACCAACTGTCCATTAAAGGCAAAAGTGCCCAAAAAATAATATGAAAAAGAAGCAGGAGGTTCCCCGATGGACCATGTTCACACATCACACTCAGGGTGGGAAGCCTTGAACATAGCTTGCGTGAGGAAGGCGAGAAGGTCAGGAAACTACTGTCACTCACTAAGCTAAAAGTGATAAATGGACGGATGAATTTGCCACAAAAAGATTCAAATAAAAGTATAAAGCAGCCGGACTGAAGCTTCCATCCATGATGTTGGAGGTAAGACCTGAAATGTTAATGTTAATGTTCAGACTACTGAAGTTATCAGGTGATCCAACGTTCATTAAACATTATACTGTAATAGTGCTCTTTGCCTTGACCCTCCTGTTGTCCTCGAGTCAAGGAAGGACGAAAGGAGGGAGGAAGGAAGGAGGGAAGGGAGGAAGGAAGGGAGGAAAGGAGGGAGGACAGAAGGAGGGAAGGGAGGGAGGAAGGAAGGATGGAAAGGAGGGAGGAAAGAAGGAGGGAAGGGAGGGAGGAAGGAAGGATGGAAGGGAGGAAGAAGGAAGGAAAGGAGGGAGGAAAGAAGGAAGGGAGGAAGGAATGGAAAAAGAAGGAAGGAGGGAAGGAAAGAAGAAGGGAGGGAGGGAGGAGGACGACACTAAGGTAAAAGCCCTCTCAGGTCTTCTCCTTCAGTACATTGAATCCCTGCAGCAGGACTGACATGTTGATAACAGCTCAATGCCTTCGTTAAATCAGCTGATGACACCAGGCTGCTGCAGTATAACCACACACACACACACACACACACACACACGGACACACACACACACCTCTACACACATCAGACTGCTCGCTTATAATCAATATAACACGGCTGGAGTCGCAGTTTTAAATGGCGGGAAAGTGTAACAGTCACTCTGCTCCTGCTCAGTGCCACCAGGCTGCAAAGTGAGCCAGAGCAGAGCAGTGGGTGTGTTTTGGTGGCCCACATGGAGGATTCGCTGAGGTTTGACAAACTCACTGTGGGGGCGAGGCGGGGCGAGGTGGAGGGAAGAGAGGAAGAGAGGAAGAGGCAGAGAGCTCGTACAGTAAAGAGCGCGGCGACGGTTTTTCTGACAGAGATCTGACAGCTGCTCAACCATCTGCAGAACCGCAGTTCTGCCGAGTCTGCACACCTCCCGTCACATCAAGTCAGCTTTTTACCCACAGATCCCAAAAGTTCAGGACGTACCAGTGTGTGTGTGTGTGTGTGTGTGTGTGTGTGTGTGTGTGTGTGTGTGTGTGTGTGTGTGTGTGTGTGTGAGAGAGAGAGAGAGAGGGAACTAGAGACAGCTTGTGTATGCACATTTGTAAAGTGATGGTACAAGAGCAGCAGTGTGTGTGTCAGTGTGTGTGTGTGTCAGTGTGTGTGTGTGTGTGTGTGTGTGTGTGTGTGTGTGTGTGTGTGTGTGTGTGTGTGTGTGAGTGTGTGTGTGTGTGAGTGTACACAAGAGAGTTAGAGAGTTAAAGACAGATTGAGAGCTTGTGTGTGTGTGTTTGAGGTATTACTTTATGCAGTCTCTAGAGTGTGTGTGCATCTATGTGTGTGTCTGTGAGAGATTGAGAAAGAAATGGAGAGCTTGTATGTGTGTGTGTGTGTGTGTGTGTGTGTGTGTGTGTGTGTGTGTGTGTGTGTGTGTGTGTGTGTGTGTGTGTGTGAGCTGTCGTCCAGGATTTACCCTCAGCGAGAGTTAATCTGAGTGTCGGCAGGATTCTCTAAAGGTTAGAGAGAGACAGAGAGGAGTGTGTCAGAAACACTGCAGCTGACCTCATTTTCATCTCACACACACACACACACACACACACACACACACACACACACACACACACACACACACACACACACACACACACACACACACACCTCCTTCACTTGTCTTTAATGCTGTTTGATGCTGCGTTTGGTATCTAGGTGTGTGTGTCAAAAAAACAATACTTCTTCTGTGAAATCAGTAAAACTGCATTTTCCACCTCTCTGGACTCAACCTGCAGCAGGAAGAGAGAAGGCGAAACACAGAGGAGAGTTTAATGGAATCACTTCACAATAAGAGTTATTAATTAGATTGTTAACACTTTAATTAAAAGCTATAAATGAGTTATAACCAGGCGGGGAGCTCCGGTCCTCTGAAATGATGCGAACGCGGAAGTAACTTAAAACTGCATTCTATCAAAAGGCCACCAGGGGGCGACCGTTTTGGTGTCAAAAGGACTTCCGTCTCTATACAAGTCAATGGAGAATTCACCAACTTCTCACTTGATTTCTAACCTCAGTAAACATTTTCAAAATGTGTTTATGGTCTCAATCGCTAGTTTAAAGCCTTCTTCAATGCAGTATGATGTTCATTTGGGACATTTTGGCCTCCCTGATTTTATATGTGACGATAAAGCAGGGTATGCATTAGGGCGTGGCTACGTCGTGATTGACAGGTTGATTGGTTCACAGGTTCAGGAGGGCGCCTCATGCTCCTCCTGATGCCCATATAAGTAGAATCCATGTTTTTATTTTTCCCAGCATGCACCTGAAATGTACAAGATGGCGCTGCTCAGATCCGAAACTATTGGCCTCCGAGCAGCAGTCCACAAACCAATGGGTGACGTCACGGATGTTATATTGTTGTCCTCGATTCAAGGAAGGAAGGGAGGAAGGAAGGATGGAAGGGAGGAAGAAGGAAGGAAATGCGGAGGAAGAAGGGAGGAAGGAAGAAAGAAGGAAGGAAAGGAGGAAGGATGGTAGGGATGAAGAATGAAGGAAAGGGGGAGGAAGGAAGGGAGGGAAGGAATGGAAGGAAAGGAGGGAGGAAGGAAAGGAGGAAGGAAGGGAGGAAAGGAGGAGGAAGAACGAAGGAAAGGAGGAAGGAAGAAAGAAGGAAGAAAAGGAGGGAGGAAGGAAAGAAGGAAGGAGGGAAGGAAAGAAAGAAGGAACAGTCAAAACAGACAGGGTCAATTTGACCCGGGAGACGACACAAAGGTTAAGAAGCTGGAAATGACTCACAACAATAAACCAATTATCAAACCAGTGATTAATTGTTAACAGTTAACAGCTTTAAACGCCTCCACAGACAGTGATCGATGTGTTTTATGTGTTAATGTTTAACCTCAGCTGCAGGTGAACCAACCAGCTCGACTCTCTCTGAAGGCGAGCGGGTCGACGCCCTTCATACGTCCGTCTCTTTGAAGGGAAGCCAAATGGCACGGCTCCACCGCACTGATCTCATCTCCCCGCTCTCCCAACTCTGAATATTAAAACACATAATGCATGCAGTTTCTCCTCTATTGCATTTATTTGTCTCCTCTCTCTCTCTCTCTCCGCGGTTCTTTGTCATGTACTGGTGCTTAACGCGCTGATTTAGATGAGCGGTGTCAGCCAAGCGGCCCTCAGGCGGTTTTACCCTCTGCGACCCAATTTATGGAGGCTCCCGCTTCCCCCTGTCAGCCCGATGCCGAGCCCACCGCGGAGCAGTCAGGTGGCTTCATGCGCTGGACTGAGCCCCAAAATTATTCACATCTGAGGTGCTTTTCTGCTCCATTTTAGGGAGTCTTCACTCGGAGTTCATCATTCAGAATCTCTCAAAAGACTCTGACACGTTCATAGTGATTATTGTTACGACCCAGAGCTCCAGAAGAAAGAAGAAGGAAGCAAAATAAATCCATTTATTGGTCGAAGTCGAGCAGAAACGTCCCGACTGGAGGCTGAGAGACCTTAGAGAGCAGCTAGATGCTCTGTCTGACTCCCGTTAATAAAGCTTCAACTTCTCCCTAGAAATATTATTTCAACAAGCAATGTACAATAAAAACTTTAACATTAACTGGGTTGATCTGCCTCTGCTTCCTACTTCTAGGCGATAGGGTCACCTGTTGGGAGCCCTCATTATTATTATTATCTTAATTTGTTATCTTTAATAAATGATTTCCTTAATTTAAGCTGTTACTGTTTGGACTTCCCTTCTTTGTTATGCTCTTAACCCTCCTGTTGTCCTCGAGTCAAGGAAGGAAGTGAGGAAGAAGGAAGGAAAGGAGGTAGGAAGGAAAGGAGGGAAGAAGGAAAGGAGGAAGGGAGGAAGAAGGAAAGGAGGGAGGAAGGAGGGAAGGGAGGAAGAAGGAAGGAAAGGAGGAAGAAGGAAGGAAAGGAGGGAGGAAGGAAAGAAGGAAGGGAGGATGGAGTAAAGAAGGAAGGAAAGGAGGGAGGGAGGGAAGGAAAGGAGGGAGGAAGGAAAGGAGGGAGGAAGGAAGGAAGGAAGGAAGGAAAGAAAGGAGGAAGAAAAGAAAGAAGGGAGGACGGAGGAAAGAAGGAACGAAGGAAGAGAGGAAGAAGGAAGGCAAGGAGGGAGGAAGGAAGGGAGGAATGAAGAAGGAAGGAAAAGAGGGAGGTAGGAAAGAAGGAAGGAAGGAAAGGGAGGAAGGAAAGAAGGAAGGGAGGATGGAGGAAAGAAGGAAGGAAAGGAGGGAGGAAGGAAGGAGGGAAGGAAAGAGGAAGGAAGGAGGGAGGGAGGAAAGAAGGAAGGAAGGAGGGAAGGAAAGAAGGAATGAAGGAAGGGAGGGAGGAAAGGAAGGAAGGAAAGGAAGGGAGGAAGGGAGGAAAGAAGGAACAGTCAAAACAGACGGGGTCAATTTGACCCGGGAGGACGACACTAAGGTTAATTGAGCCAGAAACAACAAGTAGAGTCTTGTGTGATTTAGAAGCTGGGAAATGTTGAAGTTTTAGGAGAGTTTAAGCAGTTTACTTTGGTTGGTAGTTTCCTTTAAGGTTGGAGATTGCTTTAGTTCAGATAAGTCTATGTTGCGGTCTTACTGTACTGAACTTGCACAGATTTTTAGAGGAAGGCGTGCTATGGTTGTGTGTCTCAGCCACAGCTCAATATAAGTTTCTGCACTTCAACATCAGTTTGGTCTGTAAATACTGAAACATCACAGCAACTAGTGTCTGAAATACTTCTGATCAACACACTGAATCAGCAGCCGCCTGTCAACCCTTCTGCTTTTCTTTTTATTTCTCTGTACAACATACAGCAGTAACATTATCATCAGTGTGTGTGTGTGTGTGTGTGTGTGTGTGTGTGTGTGTGTGTGTGTGTGTGTGTGTGTGTGTGACAGACATGGTGGTATCTGGAGATCTGCAGCTGAAGTGTGGAGGACGGGTGCTGATGATGTGTTCAGGGACCCCTGGGTGTCAGCGTCACCCAGTCTGTCTGCTGCGTTCAGGCCTGCTGCAGAGATGAAAGACCGAGCTCTGATAAAACAGACTGCCTGAGTATCGACACATGCACACACACACACACGCACACACCCACACACACACACACACACGATTGCACTTCTATATTTGTCAGGACTAGCATTGACATAACTCATCCTCACTGTAAACGTCTAAACATTAAATTAAACTAAAATCTTCTTTGTTCAGATTTTGGTTCCTTCAAAATATATTTAAAACACACACACACACACACACACACACACACACACACGCACACACGCACACACACACACACACACACACACACACACACACACACACATACACACACACACACACACACATACACACACACACACACACACACACACACACTCCCTCACCTCTTCCCACCTGCAAACATGACTAATTGATTTTGAGCTCATGATCAAACTCAAGGTACTGGTACAAGGTACAACTTTTTGTCTTATTTTGTCTTATTTTTATTTATTTGTATATTTCTCTTATTTATTTTACTTTATTTACATCTTTAAAAACATATTATCAATCTTATTTTCTCTTGCATGTATTGGTCTCAATTTTTCTTTTTTATTTGTAATGAGTTTTTGTTTTTCACAGTGAAGTTTGCTGTTTCATTGCACTGATGTCATTTTATACAATAAAGTTCATAGTTAAATTGTAAAATATCACAGCCTTCATTACATATCTTTATCACAAGTGTATTTTAATGTATATATTCTGTATATATATATATGTGGAGGTGGGAGTGGTTTGGGCAGTCAGCTGGAGGAGAGAGAGGCTCAGCAGCAGCAGCAGCAGCAGGTGAGATGATCAGCTGGTTTGAGTTCACTCATCAAGCTCTTTGTCTCTGGCTGCAGACATCAGAGCTGAAGACAACTTCTGTAAGTTTGTGTTTAATAAAAACTATTGATAGCGGCTCCTTGACGCCCGATAATGAGACACAATCTCCCGGATTCTGGAGCGTGCAAGCAAGAGCGCGCGCTACAGAGTGACTGCGCGTGTATGTGTGCGCGCGCGACTATTAATTATCAGAGCGTCTGCTTCTTTTACCCATATATTTATCTATATCTTTTACATTTCTTATCCAAACAACGTCAAACTTGGCACCGCACTTACTCGAGCCCGTAGCAAGACACCTGTCACGTTTGAAATCAATCGGATGAACGGTTCAAGAGATATGTGACTAACAGACAGACAGAGAGACAGACGTTCCTGTCATTTATAGATAGATAATGCATTTTATTTAAAGGCGTCTTTCAAAGCACTCAAAGACACCTTACAAGGCACATAAAACACAACAACAGTACATCAAACAATATAAATCAGGTAACATTTAGTGCAAAGATAAATAAGTAAATATGAATGTGACTATAAAGTGCATCAGTACAATAAATAAACAATAATGTGATTACATAGTTAGTGTGAGACTCTGAATAGGAGCGTTTTCAGGCGGGATTTAAAGGTGGAAACAGAGTCAGAAGTGCAAATGTCTGGTGGGAGAGAGATCCTGAGGCGGGGGGGGGCAGATCGGCTGAAGGCTCTTGACCCCATGATGGTAGTTAAGTTGGCAGATGGGGCAAAGAGCTGGTTGGCAGAGGAGGATCGGAGAGTTCGGGAGGGTGTGTAGATGTGAATCAGTTCAGAGAGATATGATGGTGCCAGGTTGGGAAGGATCTTGAAAGTGAGCAGTAAAGTCAGAGTTTAGACGTTTGCTTGAGCGACGGGAGCTCTGCAATCTTTGGTTTGAGGATCTGCTTTGGGAGGGGGGGCTGCTGCTAACCCATTGTAGCAGCAACTTGTGCAACAATATGATTATTGGACAAATTTCTTTACTCCCTCATATCAGTATCAACATCAGCCCCAACAATCCAGTAATGGTCGAGCCCCAGACCCAGTAGTTAAATTATGAAGCATTTCGATGCTTCTTTATCTAATTGATGATGAAGGTCCGTCTGTTCTTCAGTCTCTGTTGCTGAGATTGTTCACGTTGTCCAAAGACAGGAGCTAAAACAGCCTGTTAATAGACAGAGGCTGAACTGAGCGCCGGCTTAAAGGACCAGTAGAAGATAAATAAGGAGTTTTTAACTGGAAATCATGCTAAGATATTCCAGTAGAGACACAGAATATTAATATAGAGCTGGAGATGTGAATCATTTTGGGCACCTTGTCAAATTTAACATGGGATTTATTGTTTGTTAAGTCCAACACTATTAGTGCTGTGGTTAAGATTGGAGGATTTTGGGGGAAAAAATATGTAATTGCAATTATTTTTGATTAATAATGCAATTGAAAAACATATATAAATGATTATGGTATGGTAGCAATAATTTACAATAATTTAAAATGTTAAAACATTGCGCCTCCTGTCGGGCATATTTCGATGAATTGTTGTGCTCTCTGTGGTTGTAATGCACTCTTCAGCCTGTAGAGGGCGACAGCAGGAAGTCAGGTCTAACCCATCTGATTTACTGTGTATTACTCATCATTTGCTCACACACAGCTCTCCTCTAATCGCAGACGAACGCGGCTGTGAGACGACTCAACGTGTCTTATATCATGAACGATCACACGGAGGGAAACACGATAAACTGGAGGTGGACGGACATGTGACGAGAGTTTCCTCAAACCTAATTAAAATGCTCAGAATACATTTCAGGGAGAGACTGCGGGCGCCGAGCTTTGAGGCCTGAATGAACTTCATCTGTGTACATTTTGATAATGTGTTAGTGTGTGTGTGTGTGTGTGTGTGTGTGTGTGTGTGTGTGTGTGTGTGTGTGTGACCTGCAGGGTGTAACGTTGCCGCTTGCTGGTTGCAGTGTGTGCTCAGCGCTGGAGGTGATGCGTGGGCTGTTTTTTAGCCCCCATGGCCTGGATAAACGTTCGCGGCCCAGTGCATCGCCGTGACAACAGGTATTAGGGTATAATTTAAGCGTGAAGCTTAATGGAGCTCGAGTAACGAGGCCCTGAGCTGGTGTCCTGCCTGTCTCTCCCATCACGTCAGCCGGGCCGGTGGCCTGCGTGGCTGCATCACCCGCCAACACCCACAGCGTCTTTGTAATGTGGAAGAAACGCCTCTGCTCTTCCACCTGGCTGCCTCAGAACAATAGGGCACATTTTTAAAATCATGCACATTACAGCAATAACAGCGGAGAGGGCGATTTCCTTTTTAATGTGATTATGGCCGTATGACGGTGCCGGAGCAGTGAAGTTGCTATAATGCGAGTCAAGAGTGTCGGAAAAGGGTTTTATGGTTTCAGATAAAAGGAGAAAACAAACAAAACAATCTGCAAAGTGAGCAAAGTTCATTCTCCAAGAGTACATGTGTTTAGATTTATTAAAGTCACAGTGAAGAAACAGAATAGGACGGCAGGGTATAATTACAGAGAGAGTTAAATCACAGCTTTTTAGATTAGTTTGGACTGTTGAAAGGTGGCTTAGTGAACACATTGTGATACAGAGCTGTAGCTGGTATTAAAACACACACACACACACACACACACACACACACACACACACACACATACACCTCCAAACAGTGCTTGAGTTAGACTTTCTTATTGTCCATCATTATGATGCACGTGGTCCTAAAACTTTCTGTCAATCTTTTATTACCTGTTATTTAAAAAAAAATGTTTTTAATGATGAGACATATTAAGTAGCTTTTGTTATCATTCCACCTTTTTTCATTTTTTAATAATACTGGGACCTGCAGTAGTCACAGAGGTAGATAATGAGATGCATTAAGTCCAGTGTGGCTTAAAGGTATCGGTACTCGATGCCTTTAAGGTATCAACTGAAATAATAATAATCAAAACCAAGTATTATCGAAACGTCTCCCATCAAATGATACCTGCAATCGATCCTTTTTGCACCCAGAACTAGAAAATATGACTATTTGTATGGACTTGCTCACAGCCAATCAACAGCAAGCATTCTTGGATTTAATGTATCATGTGATTGGTCCACTGCCACAGCAGCTACAACCCGTCTGTGGTGGTGAAGTCGTGGTGAATTTGAGTTAGCGTGCTTAGCAGTTCAGCGGCCAAGATGCCACCTAAACGCTCTAAAGTGTGTCTACACTACACGCCTGTTACACCAGATACAAGACAGAGACCTACATGTGTTAATGGGAATCTAATGAAGTACTCTGTTAAACCTGATGGCCGTGGCGATGCAGCGGATTTCGACGTTTCGCCATAAAACAGTGCGAAGGAGCGAGAGCCCGTTCAATGCTCCAATTTACTACCACAGGTTTTACACATATTATTGGAGATTATAGTCAATAGGACCCAATCTTTGAGTTATTGAAAGTTGTCTTCCCACTTCAAAATTAACCAACAGGAGGGATAAATATCATTTGTCTTGTTTTTTTGATGACCCTGATGAAGGCTGCAAGCTGAGACATGTTGCTCTAAGAAAAGTTGTTTTATATACAACAAGTGTTTCTGGATCTTTGACCCTTTTTTTTAGACAGTTTTCCTCGACCACTGCACGTCCTGCACTGTTCATTTCTAACCATGTTTATCGACTCGCTGCAGCGTCTTAAACATTTTATATCTTTTTGAAAATAACGACTATCTTAAGATGCTTCTCTGCATCTTAAACTCTCCTCCACTCTCTTCTCTTTCTTCTTCTTCTTCTGATTTTCTGCCGCCGAGCGTTTTCTTGCATGTCGGCCGTTCATCGCGTTGCATCATCTTCAAAGCTGCGTTCAACAAGGCCGCATCTTGTTCGACATATTACAGCATATTAGGACGAGAGGAATGATCGGTGACAGCGGATCAGACGGAGGGATGTTATATTTATAAAATCGATGCGTGTGAATTATTTCTTCTGTGGTCACGTTTGATCTGATGCGAAGCACAAAGAGAAATGTTTAGGCCTCTCTGTGTGTGTGTGTGTGTGTGTGTGTGTGTGTGTGTGTGTGTGTGTGTGTGTGTGTGTGTGTGTGTGTGTGTGTGTGTGTGTGTGTGTGTGTGTGTGTTGATTACCCATCGTGCAGCCAAACACATAAAAATCAGTCAAACAGCGAATTATCTACAGCTGGACTCAATTCAGCCTGATGGAGAGAAGGAGAGGAGGAGGAGGAGGAGAGAGAGATAGAAAGAGAGAGGAGATCAAGAGTAAGAGGATGTGAGAAGGAAAGAGGAGATAAAAGAAGAGAGGGAAGAGGAAAAAGTGATGAAGAAACAGGAAAAGCAGAGAGGAGAGGAAGAAAGGAGAAGATTGGAGAGATGAGATAGGATGGAGGGAAACGGCGAGAGATAAAAAGAGAAAGGAAGAGAAAGGAAAAAAGTGATTTAAGAAGCAAGAGAAGTAAAGGGGAGAAAGGATAAGAGGAGCCTGATGGAGAGAAGGAGGAGAGGGATAGAAAGAGAGAGGAGATCAAGGATGAGAGGATGTGAGAAGGAAAGAGTAGAATAGAGGGAAAGAAACAGGAGATAAAAGAAGAGAGGGAAGAGGAAAAAGTGATGAAAAGTAGAGAGGATGAGAGGAGGAAGACGGAAGAAAAAGAGCAAGAGAGAAAAATTAGATCAGGAGAGGATGGAAGAAAATGGAGAGATTTAAAAAAAGAAAGTGAAAAGAGGATAAAAGGAGGAAAGAGGAGATACGGGAGGAGAGATTGGACAAAAATGAGGATGAGATGCGAGAAAAGAAGGAGGGAGGAAGAGGAAAGTACAGACGAAGTGAGAGGAGGAAGAGGGAAAGAAAGAACGAGGGGGTGATTAAAGAAAATGAGAGGAGGAGGAAAGGAGAAGACTGGAAAGAAGATGAGATCAGGAAAGGATGGAGGGAAAGGGAAAGACAGAAGGAGGGAATTACATATGAAAATGAGTGGAGAAAACATGATAGATGGGAGAAAAGAAGGAGGGAGGAGGAAAATAAAGGTGTAGTAAGGGGAGACAGATAGTATGAGAGGAGGACGAGAAAGGAAAAGAAAGAAGAGTAAGAAGAAAATGATGAAGAAACAAGAAAAGTAGAGAGGATAAGAGGAGAGGAGGAAAACAGAGAGACATATGAAGAAAGGACAGAGTGAGAGAAGAGGATAAAATGAAGAAAAAAGGAGAAACAGAAAAAAGAAAAAGAAACAGTGTTTAAAAGCACAGCAGCAGCTTTATACTTGTTTGGTTGGTTCAGTTTAAAAAGTCTTAATGAGAAATCTTCTTTATTTCCATCTGTTCAATAAATCAACTCTGATCCTGATCCACTTCTAAAACATCTGGAAGTATTTTATTGATAAGCAAAGACGGTTAGTTTAGTTACTAGAAAATTCCATGGAAATTTCGAGTGCCACGGGGCTGCTGCTGGGAGGAGTACACGATTTATTTCCAGTGTTCAAAAGTCACTCTGATTATATTCTGGTTTTGAGAAATGTTATATTGTTACTATAGCGCCCCCTGTTTGCAGAAATGGCTCAAACACGACATGCACATTAAGTGCATCAGGCCAGAAAACTTAAGTGAATACTTTTAGCCAATCAGCCAATCACAAAAAAGTAGCTACGTTTCTGCCCAGCGACAGGTTGCCAAGGGCAGCTAAGGCCCTACGGTTGCTATGGTGATGTGTGAGAATCTGCTTGGAAATTCTCAAAATGCCCCCAGAATTTGGCTTCTGACAAGGTCCCGAACAATTGCAAACTGTGAGAAAACCGTAACTCCTGTCCAAAAAACGAAAACACAGTGAGAGACACAGAAGCTGGCAGATTCTGACAGGGTTCATTTGATTCAGATATTCCTTAAAATGAGCGCGTAAGCTCAGTGTGAAGAGTGAGATTCTTTTGAAAAAAAAAAGACGATTACATTAGGGTCAATGGGGAGCGAGACAGGTATTGCCGCCGGTCTCGGCCCCCCCGTTTACATTTTGGGAAGACTCAGCCTGTCAAAATCACATTTTATGAATCCCAACACCTATGTCTACATTTTGTCAAAAAATTATTTGTCTCCTTTTTACGGTTTGGCCATGAGCTCGAGATAAAAATAAAAATTAAGGTTATTTTTTGCTGGTTCTCGCACTCAAGCTAACTGACGCTTCCACTCTAACTTTGAAGAAAAAGTGATTTCCACTCCTCGTTTGACTGCTCATAGTTTGAAAAGTTTACATGTTATGTAAAAACAGTTTGGTATATTTTGAGAGAGCGCAAGTTTTCCTCCGTTTTAAAGTTTGATTCACATTTCTACGTGCAGGTATGAGAGAGCTAGGTGACTCCGAAAAAAGGCGACATTTTTGGGGTTTTTCAAAAAATTCCCATTTATTTCCAATGGTGAATTCTCCTGTTTTTTTTGGGATTAACTTTGGGAAAAATTGGAATTTCAACACCAAAAGTCATAGCACCTCTTTCCCGATTGAACCGCACATTTTGATGTATATATTGCTGGGGTTTTCTCAAAGCTGCAGGACGAGTTACGCGCTGAAATTTGGTGGAAGAATAATAAAAAGTATGGATAAGATTAAGAGATGCCTGGCAGCTGCACACCCGTGGCACTAATTAGAAGAAACACAATATAGGAAAAGATATTTACTGAAACAGTATTTTATATATTCATAAAATATACAACCAGCAGTTAAATTACTAAAGCATACACACATTTCTAGATATAACCTCTGAATGTTGCTCTGAGTGCAACACAATGATGCATTTGACTTAAAGACCGTGTTAAGTGAATTCAGACACACACAACACATTAAATAGGTCATAAATGTATTTCTAAAAAAGGTATAAAAAGCATTTCAACCATTTAGATTTGAATTGTTGAGCTAGGCTTCACCAACTGTGTTTCAAGATTTGTCTTCAGGATTTGGGGGGTGGGTCTGATTGGCATAAACCCACCCCTGCTGCTGTAGAGGTATAAATACATTTAGCGCACACTACTACTACTACAGTCTACAGTTAGCCAGTTAGCTGAGTTAGCAGCTGAGTTAGCTGCCGAGTTAGCCGCCGAGTTAGCCACCGAGCTAGCCGCTGAGCTAGCAGCAGAAAGCTCTCAGACCTAGCGTCCATGTTTCTGCTAGAGGTGGTGACTTTGATTGACAGGTGACACATGGTAGGGGGCGGGGCTTCAGCAGACTTGGCGGCCACTCCCACAGCGTTTGGGAGCAGACAAATAGGCAGACTTTTACACAACTTTGAAGCTTAATTTCATATATTTGGCGATTTTTTTAATCATTCAAATTTGGCAATATGTTATCATAATAATTAAATACAATATATATGAGATAGAGTGTGAGTAGATTACATGGCATTCACTCCCAAATTTCTTTTAACCGTTATATCAACAAAAAGGGTTAGAATACAAAATTAGAGGTTTGAGGGTCTGCATGAAAAGACACACACACACCTACACGCACACACACACCTACACGCACACACACACATATACACCTACACACACACACAAATACACCTACACACATATACACCTACACACACACCTACACACACACATATACACCTACACATACACACACACATACGCACATACACACACACACACATATACACCTACACACACACATACTCTCTCACACACACCTACACACACACACACTCACACACACATATACACCTACACACATGCACACACACACACACATACGTACACAAACACACACACATACACTTACACACACACATATACACCTACACACGCACACACACATATACACTTACACACACACACATGCATACACACAAACACACACACACCTACACACACACACACATATACACTTACAAACACACACACATATACACACACACACATACACACACACACAGTTGCTTCTCACTGTTTAAACAGATAAAGCCGCCTTTTTGCAGATCCAACGTTTTTTGTTTCCACAGCTCGCTGATTTCCATCCTTGGTTTTTGACAGAAATTGCACAGTCGCCTTTGTTAGCAGGTTCTGTCATCCAGGATCTGAGGGAAGAACATAATGTTTAGATCAAGGCTGATAGATTTTATGATTCAAACTGTTTAGGAATGTGACTTTTACTTTTTAGTCAGATCACTTCCATTGATCCACTTCCATTTCCCTGCTTCAGCTCTCAGTCCAATCCAGTAGCCAGTGAGTCCTGAACTTCCAAAATTGATATCACTGATGAATGTCTGAGGACAACAGAAAGACACTTATGAGAGATATTTAAACACTGAACTTAAATAAACACACTGTGGCCCACAGACTCAGAAAATACAGTTTCATTTCATATAGGCCGTCATAAAATTCCCACAGTTTTCTCATTACCTTTTCATCTTCATTAACTATTACAGCCAAGTCTGATTTCTTTCCTCTGCAGTCCTCTCGAGCTTCCTCCCAGGTTTTCTGACCAGGAGTCCAGATGTTATTGACTTCATAACAGCTGGACTGGTGGTATTCCCAGCCCCACAGGCAAGGTTTACACTGTCTCTCTGAAATAAGAGAAACCAACAAATAAACAACAATAATAATAATAAACTTTATTTATATAGCACCTTTTTAAAAACAGAGTTTACAAAGTGCTGTGACAGACAAAGCAAAATCATTACAATACAAAGCAGGAGACACACAGCACAGAGAACAGTAACAAGATGAAGGTAGAAGACAATGGGATACAGTAAGGAGATAATGAGAATATAAAATTATACAAAAATAAATAAGACAAAGTAAAATTCAAATAAAATAAAAGACAGTCAACATGTCTAATATGTAGCCTGGAGCTAGACCAACACTTGCTATAAAAGTGATCAGTAAAATCTTAAAATCGATTCTAAATGAACAGGGAGCCAATGAAGAGAAGCGAGGATTGGGGTGATGTGATGTCGTCTGTTAAAATCAGGCGGGGAGTTCTGGTCCTCTGAAATGAGGCCAACGCGGAAGTAACTTA
The DNA here is from genome assembly GCF_963691925.1 of Scomber scombrus. Taxonomy (NCBI): domain Eukaryota; kingdom Metazoa; phylum Chordata; class Actinopteri; order Scombriformes; family Scombridae; genus Scomber; species Scomber scombrus. Next base: position 30,884,619 of record NC_084976.1, on the reverse strand, counting down.
AAACTGCATTCTATCAAAAGGCCACCAGGGGGCGACCGTTTTGGTGTCAAAAGGACTTCCGTCTCTATACAAGTCAATGGAGAATTCACCAACTTCTCACTTGATTTCTAACCTCAGTAAACGTTTTCAAAATGTGTTTATGGTCTCAATCGCTAGTTTAAAGCCTTCTTCAATGCAGTATGATGTTCATTTGGGACATTTTGCCCTCCCTGATTTTATATGTGACGATAAAGCAGGGTATGCATTAGGGCATGGCTACGTCCTGATTGACAGGTTGATTGGTTCACAGGTTCAGGAGGGTGCCTCATGCTCCTCCTGATGCCCATATAAGTAGAATCCCTGTTTTTATTTTTCCCAGCATGCACCTGAAATTTTCAAGATGGCGCTGCTCAGATCCGATACTATTGGCTTTCGAGCAGCAGTCCACAAACCAATGGGTGACGTCACGGATGTTACGTCCATTTTATATACAGTCTATGGTAAAAACCAGTAAGAAGCCGAGCTGCTGCGTTCTGAACTAGTTGGAGGCGAGAGAGACATTTTTGAGGTAACCTGGAAAGGAGAGAGTTGCAGTAATCTAAACGGGAGAAAATAAAAGCATGAATCATTTTTTCCAGGTCAGAGTGGGTGAGCATTGGCTTGTTTGGAGATTGTTCTTAATTGTAAATAACAGGACTGGACAATTTTTGTGATATGAGGAATGAAACATAATTCTGGGTCAAACAGGACTTCAAGATTTCTGGCAGTGTGCTTCAGGTACAACATTACTGCATTGAGACATTATTATTGGTTATTTTTGTGCTTGAGTTATGAGATCTGAACTTACTTCCATCTTTTATTGGGCAGTAGGCATCAATGATCTGCTGGGCAACAGTAACACTGTTCTCTATGTTTCGTATTTGTTCTGTTAATTTGATCAGTGTCTTCAGCTGCTGGTTCTCTGCAGTCAGCTTGTTGTTGTTTCCAGAGATGACAGATGTAACTACAGCGACAGACAGAGGAAAGGGTTGAACTTTGAGAATTTGTTGCAAAGCAATTTTATTCATGCAACACATTTTATACAAAAATATCTTTAACATTATCATAAAAACATTTAAATGACAGGTTCACATCATGATATGATCACATTATATGAAGGCTATGAGGAAATATAAAAACAGGGTTTTCAGTTCTGCTTTGAAGTTGTGACAGAGTTGTTGAATTAACAGATAATGCTGCTAATGGTGTCTGTATACACATTAAAACTTGTTATGTGTACTGTAAATATTCCTCATGTTCAATCTGACCATTAAAAGATCCCCTCTATTCATGTCTGCAAAGATATATTACAAACCTTAGCTGTAGTGTGTGCATGAGTGTTTGTGTCTATGTGTGTGTGTGCATGCATGTGTGTGTGCGTGTATGTGTGTGTGCATTCGTGTGTGTGCGCGTGTCTGTGTGTGTGCATGAGTGTCTCTGTGTGTGTGTGTGCATGTGTGTGTGTGCGTGTGTGCATGAGTGTCTGTGTGTGCATGAGTGTGTGCATGAGTGTGTGTGTGTGTGTGAATGGATGAATGGATGAATAAGAGCTAAATTATAAAGACTTTAAAGCACTACATTAAATGCAGTCAGAACAGAAGTGTAGGATCTCCTCCATTTGAAGGCCGTTATGAACAGAAGGAATGATTGCACCAAGACAAAACTGTAACAATGTAAATATAAACATCTGACTAGTGTTTTAAAACTGACTTTAAAACAAACAACAATCATAAAAACATTTAATTTGATGTGATATTCACATAGAGGATACTCACAGTAGATATGAAGGACCAAGATTACCAACAGTATCACCCAACTCACTGCTACTGGTAGAAAACACTGAGTGAAGGAGCCACACTTCTTATCTAAGAAAACAATAAGGATTGAGCAGAATGATGTCAACACTTTGATTTCAAAATGGACTTTTTATAGATTATAGAAACTTTGATCCTTTTTTAAAAAATTTGAAAAATCAACTAAACTGTTTCTAACATACCTGAGGTGGCTGACATCTTGTCCACAGTGCACACAGCTGTATTAACGTAGTTAACATCACTTAATTCTTCAAGTTCATCTGAAACAGTTCAGATCAAACACTGATGTTTAAATATCTTCAGTAAATTGGCTCTTATTTACAGAATCACATCCAATCTTTTTCTGCCAGTGTGTTGTCATGTATCAGAAGCTTTAAAAAGAATAAACTAACATACTGTTTCACTAAAAGATGAAAACCTCATTGAGTGTTTATGTATTAGAAAGCACCTGTATGAAGACTATAAAGACATATAAAGTACAGAGAAGAGGAAGTTTTCAGTTCTGCTTTTAGGTTATCGTCTAACACATCTTGAGATCATCTCTGGAAATAATTTAATGGTGTTAATGGTTTTAAGAAGGCGCGTTTGCAACCTATTTTCACACCATTTTAGTTCTGCTTTGCTCTGCAGTCCTCTTGAGCTTCCTCTCAGCTTCTCTGAACAGGAGGATCAGGGTTATTGACCGCAGTGTGATATGACGATATATCGAGGCCGGCTCTACGCTGGGGCAAGGGGCTTTTTTGTTCTTCTGATTGGGTGGGTTGCAGCCTACAGCCCGATTACACTGTACTGCATGCACGAAGCTCCCACTTTTTGAAATTATTAGTTTAAACGCCCCATTTACCATGTTGATGATCAGTGCATCAGTCTATCCACTCAGTGCTTCATTATCAAATGTACATGTACATTTTTAGAGTGAATAATATTATTAATAATATTGAGATATGACGTGTGAGTTGCTGATCAGAATGAAAATTAGTTTCTGTCTGTATTTTAAAAAGGAAAAAGTGAGAAGAGGATAAAATGAAGAAAATAGGAGAGATAGAAAAAAGAAAAAGAAACAGTGTTTAAAAGCACAGCAGCAGCTTTATGCTTCTTTGGTTGGTTCAGTTTAAAAAGTCTTAATGAGAAATTTTCTTTATTTCCATCTGTTCAATAAATCAACTCTGATCCTGATCCACTTCTAAAACATCTGGAAGTATTTTATTGATAAGCAAAGACGGTTAGTTTAGTTACTAGAAAATTCCAGGGAAATTTTGAGTGCCACAGGTCTGCTGCTGGGAGGAGTACACGATTTATTTCCAGTGTTCAAAAGTCCCTGATCATATTCTGGTTTTGAGAAATGTGTATATTGTTACTATAGCCATAGGCACCGAAACCGTGGGTGCTCAGGGGCCAGGGCACCCACGGGAATTCATGAGCACCCACGGGATCCAGCTGACATTTTTAATCAAACACGTACTTCGGACGAGACTAGCGGTTTCTCTGTTATAACACTGTAACTCGTACCGTTGTTCCTACTTACACTTATTGTAGACGTCCGATTGGGATATATAGCGCTCTATTTAAAATATGTTTGCATAACGGTGCGCAGAGAAGTGTAGTCATTTACTTAATAAAGGAGCACAATCCATACAAACAAGCATTATATTTGCAATGTTGTGTTTTGAGATGAATTCTGAGGTTCATTTTAGGCATATTTAATTAATGTCCATCAAAGAAATGTTTAAATATTTATAATATTAGTAATAATGCTAAGCTGTAGTGCATGATGGGATGAGACAGCCGAGAAAATGTGAGACTTCTTCCTGCTGCCTTCGTTTCTATGACAACAAGCGCTTACAACTGTTCTGGACAACAAAATCTAGATGCCAAATTGCCAATACACATGTTTTCTATTGACTTTTTATTAAAATTGTTTTGTGCATGAGGTTTGGCAACATTGCATATGAACAGACAAGAACCCGATAGAAGGAATGGTGAAGCAGCATCAAAGACGAAGAACATAGTTTGTAACGATCAACGATCGGCAGGGAGAGAAATTATGCTTGAATATTGCTCGATTTAAATTTAAATAGGTTATTTTATTGTAAAATATTGATGCAATATGCACAGGGAAAATAAATAGGACTATATGATACGTTATTATGCAATTTATGGGTCGCGACCCCCAGTTGGGAACCGCGAGCACCCACGGGCAAAAACAAAAGTCGGCGCCTATGACTATAGCGCCCCCTGTTTGCAGAAATGGCTCAAATACGACATGCACATTAAGTGCATCAGGCCAGAATACTTAAGTGAAAACTTTTAGCCAATCAGCCAATCACAAAAAAAAGCTCAGTTTCCGCCTAGCGACAGGCCCTACGGTTGCTATGGTGATGTGTGAGAATCTGCTTGGAAATTCTCAAAATGCCCCCAGAATTTGGCTTCGGACAAGGTCCCAAACAATTGCAAACTGTGAGAAAACCGTAACTCCTGTCCAAAAAACGAAAACACAGTGAGAGACAGTGTAAGCTCAGACGTAAGCTCAGTGTGAAGACAGAGTGAGATTCTTTTGAGAAAAAAAAGACGATTACATTAGGGTCAATGTGGAGCGAGACAGGTATTGCCGCCGGTCTCGGCCCCCCCGTTTAAATTTTGTGAAGAACCCGCCTGTCAATGTCACATTTTATGAATCCCAACACCTATGTCTACATTTTGACAAAAAATTATTTGTTTCCTTTTCACGATTTGGCCGTGAGCTAGAGTTAAAAATAAAAATTAAGGTTATTTTTTACTGTTTCTTGCACTCAAGCTAACTGACGCTTCCACTCTAACTTTGAAGAAAAAGTGATTTCCACTCCTCGTTTGACTGCTCATAGTTTGACAACTTTACATGTTATGTAAAAACAGTTTGGTATTTTTCGAGAGAGCGCAAGTTTTCCTCTGTTTTAAAGTATGAATCACATTGATACGTGCAGGTATGAGAGAGCTAGGTGACTCCGAAAAAAGGTGAAATTTTGTTGGTTTTTCAAAAAATTCCCATTTATTTCCAATGGTGAATTCTCACGTTTTTTTGGGAATAACTTAGAAAAATTGGAATTTCAACACCAAAAGTAATAGTACTTCTTTCCCGATCGAACCGAACGTTTTGATGTATATATTGTCGGGGTTTTCTCAAAGCTGCAGGACGAGTTACGCGCTGAAGAATATTAAAAAGTATGGAGAAGATTAAGAGATGCCTGGCAGCTACGCACCCGTGGCACTAATTAGAAGAAACACAATATAGGAAAAGATATTTACTGAAACAGTATTTTATATATTCATAAAATATACAACCAGCAGTTAAATTACTAAAGCACACAAACATTTCTAGATATAACCTCTTAATGTTGCTGAGTGCAACACAATGATGCATTTTACTTAAAAATGTACAAAATGTTTTTACCATCATAGTCTCTCAAATTTCTGTGGGAAACACTGGATTTGCAATATCAAATTAGATAGTAGATTATCAATTTACTTTGACTTTTTTGATGTTTAAATATCTGCAGTAAATTGGCTCTTATTTACAGAATCACATCCAATCTTTTGCTGCCAATGTGTTGTCATGTATCAAAAGCTTAAAAAAGAATAAACTAATATACTGTTTCACTAAAAGATGAAAACCTCATTGAGTGTTTACGTATTAGAAAGCATCTTACCTCCAGATGAAGCAACAGTGAGCATCTGTGTGTTTCTGTTCATCCTGAACTAAAGACACTGACAGCCAGCAGTCCTGTATGAAGACTATAAAGACATAAAGTACAGAGAAGAGGAGGGTTTCAGTTCTGCTTTTAGGTTATCGTCTAACGCATCTTTAGATCATGTCTGGAAATAATCTAATTGTGTTTATGGTTTTAACAGGTTGTGGTTGCAACCTATTTTCATACTATTTAGTTCTGCTTTTCTCTGCAGTTCTCTTCAGCTTCCTCTCAGCTTCTCTGAACAGGAGGATCCGGGTTTATTGACCGCAGTGTGATATGACGATATATCGAGGCCGGCTCTACGCTGGAGCAAGGGGCTTTTTTGTTTTTGCTTCTGATTGGGTGGGTTGCAGCCTACAGCCCGACTACACTGTACTGCATGCATGAAGCTCCCACTTTCTTTGAAACTATTAGTTTAAACGCCCCATTTACCATGTTGATGATCAGTGCATCAGTCTATCCACTCAGCGCTGTGTCAGTGCTTCATTATCAAATCCAGTTTGCATAATGAGAGTATGCTCAAATCATTGAAACTCCATTCCATGTTTTCACTGCTACCTTACACACACACACACACACACACACACACACACACACACACACACACACACAACCACACAACCACACACACACACACACACAGGGCTGGACTGGGACAAAAAATCGTCCCGGGCATTTTGAGCCGAGACCAGCCCACCAGGTATTGATAGAAAGACAATGAAGCCTCTGTCTTGTTGGTGTATATGTACTTGTCTAATACACTTAAACCTACACCATCCTCCCAGTCCCGTTATTCTATACAGTACTTAGTGGAAACCAAAAGGCTGCTTGGTCTAGTTAACCTCCTGAACAATGAACAACGTATGATGGGATCCTGAAATTAGGACAGAGAGGAATAGAGGTGAGACATGATTATTGATGAATATTAAAATGAATAAATGAAAGATTTAGTAATATTTTCATAGACTATTTATTCACCACATCAATAAACAGCACAGCAACACAGAATATTTCCTCAAACATGGCAACCTTTAAAAAGTGAAAGAATAACACTTGATGGACTTACTTGTGATCACAATAATAATCTTTACACTAGAAAATGTGGGAAAATAGTTGTCTCTTGCTCTTCCGTCTCCTCTCTCTCACACATGGTGGGTTAAAACCTGGTGTAACATATAAAGATTGACACAATATGTTGAGGTTTGGAGGAGTTCCCAGATAACAACAGCATAAATGAAATATTTAATTTTCACCTGACAAAAATGTACATTTTTAGAGTGAATAATATTATTAATAATATTGACAGATGACGTGTGAGTTGCTGATCAGAATGAAAAAGTGTTTCTGTCTGTATTTTAAAAAGGAGAAAGTGAGAAGAGGATAAAAGGAGGAAAGAGGAGAGACGGGAGGAGAGATTGGACTAAAAGGAGGAGAAAACACAAGAGGATGAGAAATGTAAGAAAAGAAGGAGGGAGGAGGAGGAAGAGGGAAGAAAAGAAGACATGATTAAAGAAAATGAAAGGATGAAAAGAGGAGGAAATGAGAACACTGGAAAGACGATGAGATCAGGAAAGGATGGAGGGAAAGGGAGGAAAAAGGAGAGAAAGAAGGAGGGAATTACATATGAAAATGAGTGGAGAAAACACATGGGGATGAGAGATGGGAGAAAAGGAGGGAGGAGGAAAAGAAAGGTGTAATAAGGGGAGACAGATAGGATGAGAGGAGGACGAGAAATGAAAAGAAGGAAGAGTAAGAAGAAAGTGATAAAGAAACAAGAGAAGTAGAGAGGATAAGAGGAGAGGAGGAAAACAGAGAGACATATGAAGAAAGGACAGAGTGAGAGAAGAGGATAAAATGAAGAAAAGAGGAGAGACAGAAAAAAGAAAAAGAAACAATGTTTAAAAGCACAGCAGCAGCTTTATACTTGTTTGGTTGGTTCAGTTTAAAAAGTCTTAATGAGAAATCTTCTTTATTTCCATCTGTTCAATAAATCAACTCTGATCCTGATCCACTTCTAAAACATCTGGAAGTCTTTCATTGATAAGCAAAGACGGTTAGTTTAGTTACTAGAAAAGTCCAGAGAAATTTTGAGTGCCACGGGGCTACTGCCGGGATGAGTACACGATTTATTTCCAGTGTTCAAAAGTCACCCTGATCATATTCTGGTTTTGAGTATTAAGTACATCTTACTAGTCAGTATCAAGTGTAATGTACTTTATTCTCAACTTAACATCCCTGAAAATTATTAGGTAAATGTTAATCATATTTAAGCATAAATAATATTTATTTAAACTAATTAATTAAAGTCTACTTCATTTTTTCACAGACATCACTGTTATGAAATTATTAAGTAAATCTTATCATCAAGAGAGTAGATTTTATTATACTTTTTTATGACTGGAAATCTGCTTGGAAATTGTCTTGAAATAAATCATGTACTCATCCCGGTTCAAAAGTCACCCTGATCATATTCTGGTTATGAGAAATGTCTTGTTATATTGTTAGTATAGCGCCCCCTGTTTGCAGAAATGGCTCAAATACGACACACTTTTGTATTGTGAGTGTATGCACAACATTTACAAAGTTCAATATTACCTTGAAGATGTATGGCACATTAAGTGCATCAGGCCATGCCAGGAAACTTAAGTGAATACTTTTAGCCAATCACAAAAAAGTAGCTCAGTTTCTGCCCAGCAACAGGTTGCTAAGGGCAGCTAAGGCCGTACGGTTGCTATGGCGATGTGTTAGAATCTGCTTAGAAATTCTCAAAATGCCCCCAGAATTTGGCTTCTGACAAGGTCCCGAACAATTGCAAACTGTGAGAAAACCGTAACTCCTGTCCAAAAACCGAAAACACCGTAAGAGACACAGAAGCCGGCAGATTCTGACAGTGATTATTTTATTCAGATATTCCTTAAAATGAGCGTGTAAGCTCAGTGTGAAGACAGAGTGAGATTCTTTTGAAAAAAAAAGACGATTACATTAGGGTCAAAGGGGAGCTAGACAGTTATTGCCTCCGGTCTCGGCACCCCCGTTTAAATTTTGTGAAGACACCGCCTGTCAACATCACATTTTATGAATCCCAACACCTATGTCTACATTTTGACAAAAAATTATTTGTCTCCTTTTCACGGTTTGGCCGTGAGCTAGAGTTAAAAATAAAAATTAAGGTTATTTTTTACTGCTTCTCGCACTCAAGTTAACTGACGCTTCCACTCTAACTTTGAAGAAAAAGTGATTTCCACTCCTCATTTGACTGCTCATAGTTTGAAAAGTTTACATTTTATGTAAAAACAGTTTGGTATATTTTGAGAGAGCGCAAGTTTTCCTCCGTTTTAAAGTTTGATTCACATTTCTACGTGCAGGTATGAGAGAGCTAGGTGACTCCGAAAAAAGGCGACATTTTTGGGGTTTTTCAAAAAATTCCCATTTATTTCCAATGGTGAATTCTCCCGTTTTTTTGGGATTAACTTTGGGAAAAATTGGAATTTCAACACCAAAAGTCATAGCACCTCTTTCCCGATTGAACCGCACATTTTGATGTATATATTGCTGGGCTTTTCTCAAAGCTGCAGGACGAGTTATGCGCGGAAATTTGGCGGAAGAATAATAAAAAGTATGGATAAGATTAAGAGATACCTCGGAGCTGCACACCCGTGGCACTAATTAGAAGAAACACAATATAGGAAAAGATATTTACTGAAACAGTATTTTATATATTCATAAAATATACAACCAGCAGTTAAATTACTAAAGCACACAAACATTTCTAGATATAACCTCTTAATGTTGCTCTGAGTGCAACACAATGATGCATTTTACTTAAATATGTACAAAATGTTTTTACCATCATAGTCTCTCAAATTTCTGTGGGAAACACTGAAACACTGGATTTGCAATATCAAATTAGAAGTGTGCAATTTACTTTTATTTTATTAGCAATATGTTATAAATTATAATAATTAAATACAATATATATGAGATAAAGTGAGTTTAAGTAGCCAAACACTCGCGGCAACACATACATGGTATTCAATCCCAAATTTATTTTAACCGTTATTTCAACAAATAGGGTTAGAATACAAAATTAAAGCCGCAAGCGGCGATGGCGGGCCCTCACTCACCCATGCCACCGCGGGGCCTGAGGCATGGCGGGGCTGTGGCGTGAAGCAGAAACTGAGAAAAAACCTGGAAGGAGGCCAAAAATGCAATGTTTCGTTCATCCAGTAGGGGGCAGTCACAGGTAGTTACACATATGGTATGGTGTGGTCTGGTGTGTTCAGGGCGGCCACTCATCAGTCATGTGAAGTTTGGAGTGAATTGGACAAAGCATGAAGGAGTTATGAGAGGTTGATGGTTCATCCACCAGGGGGCAGTAGAGTGTAACAAAACACAAGCGGTTGCGTTCAGGGTGGGACAGTGATTACACATGTGAAGTTTTGTGGAAATCGCACAATGATGATGTAAAATATGGCACTTCCTGTTTCCACTAGGGGGCGACACGAGTGAGATCGCCTATGAGCGAATGGAGACGTTGAGGTCGGCACCCTGGACCTGTGTACCAATTTTCATGATGATACGAGTTCAATAAAGCCATCAAAAAGCCAAACGTTTTTTCATGGCGAGGAATTGATGGTCGCCGCGTCGCCACATGGACGCCATTACTCGTAGCTTCACAGTCTTCATAATGTAGCTTCACCAACTGGTTCTGAATGAAGTTGATGGGGCAAAGTATGTAATTTTAATGAATCTTAGTTAACTTCCTGTTACCACCGGGGGGCGCTATGAGTTACGTGGGAAGTTAATATATCGGGACGTTCAGGGCGGAGCCATCATCATGTCCAGCAAGTTTGAAGCTGATTGGATGAAGTATGTGGGCGTGAGAGCCACTCGTATGTACATGGCGAGCACGCCAAAGTTAGTTGAGCCCTGGCAGACACGCCCTTTGACCTACGGATGCGCAGAGCACAACTTAAGCTCAGCTAGGTCTGGAGATGTTGCGTACCTAATTTGAACTTGATCGGGCGAACGCTGTGGGAGGAGTTAATTTTAGGCGGGAAAAATCAAAACCAAAATGGCCGACTTCCTGTTGGGTTGAGGTCATGAGGTCAAGAGGCTTTTTTGCATATCTGGGTATAATACATATGTGTACCGAATTTTATGAGCATAGGACAAAGTTAGCAAAATTCCCTATGGGCATTTTTGGACTTTGTAGGGGGCGCTATTCCGCCATTCTGCGTCGACCATGTGCGACCACCCAAAAATATCGAATTTCGGATGAGGCCGGACGTCCGTGCAAAAGTATAAGCATTTTCGCATTTGGGAAAGGGGCGAAATTGGGGCACGAAATGTTGGAATAATAATAATAATAATAATAATAATAATTAAAGCTGCAAGCAGCGATGACCGGGCCCAAGCTCCCTAGCCACGCCTCTAATGAGCGAGACTTGCCGTGTTTTGTTCATCTACATCAATGTAGAGGGAGGGGCTCAATTTTCTTAATCTTCTACGGGGTGCAGTGCCGCCATTTGGCCAGCAGTTCCTGTTTAATGGTGAAACATCAAAATTCCTCACATCACCACGAAGCAACCAAACCAGTAATCATAAAGATTTTGATAACTTTTTATCTCCAATATCTGAAGATGTTTCTGAGTGAATTTGAAGTCGGTCAGATAAAATCTCTAGGAGGAGTTCGTTCAAATACGAGGCGTGGAAATCGCCAAAATCGCACATGTTTTTCAAAATGGCCGATTTCCTGTTGGAGTGAGGGTATGGGTCCAAGAGACTTTTTTGTGCGTCTTTACATGATACATATCTGTACCGAATTTCGTTTATCTATGTCAAGCTGAGTTGAGGGGCTCAATTTTTTTGATTTTCTAGGGTGCGCTATTGTATCCAGTAGGTGGCGCTATGGAGCTAACACAGTATTGATGCATAGACGTGTTCAGGGCGGTACCCTCTACATGCGTGATTAATTTGGTGTAGATTGGACAATGTATGTAGGAGTTATAAGGACTTCCTGCTTTTTGGCGAAGGATCAAATGGCGAAGGAAATTGTCGGCACCGCCACGCCCAAACCGAATCCCTAATCAGAAAGTTTTTGATAATTTTTCATCTCCAATGTCTCAAGATGTTTCTGAGTGAATTTGAAGTTGGTCGGATAAAATCCCTAGGACAAGTTCGTAAAAGTACAGGGCGTGGAAATCGCCGAAATTACACGAGTATCCAGTAGGTGGCGCTATGGAGCTTACACAGTATTGATGCATAGACATGTTCAGGGCGATACCTTCTACATGCGTGATTAATTTGGTGTAGATTGGACGATGTATGTAGGAGTTATAAGGACTTCCTGCTTTTTGGCGAAGGATCAAATGGCGAAGGAAATTGTCGGCACCGCCACGCCCAAACCGAATCCCTAATCAGAAAGTTTTTGATAACTTTTCATCTCCAATGTCTCAAGATGTTTCTGAGTGAATTTGAAGTCGGTCGGATAAAATCCCTAGGACAAGTTCGTTAAAATACGAGGCGTGGAAAACGCCAAAATCGCACATATTTTTCAAAATGGCCGACTTCCTGTTGGAGTGACGTCATGGGCCCCATAGACTTTTTTGTGTGGCTGGACATGATACATATATATACCAAATTTCGTTCATGTACGTCAACCTGTCACATTTTAATATTCGTTAGGGGGCGCTATTGAGCCATTTTGCGACGGAAATTTTGGCGGACCATAGAATATCAAATTTTTCGCCGGATCTAATGTGTGCGCAAATTTTTTTGAGTTTTGGGGCACGTTTAGGCTGTCAAAAAGGCGTTTGTTTAGTCGGACGAATAATAATAATCACTACGATTACAATAGGGCCTTCGCACTGTAGTGCTTGGGCCCTAATAATAAACATTACAATTTCAATAGGGCTTTCGCCAGGCGACTTGCAGTCGCCGCTCGGGCCCTAATTAGAGGTTTGATGGTCTGCTTGAAAAGACGCACGCACGCACACACACACACACACACACACACACACACACACACACACACACACAGGGTTACTTTAGTCACGTTTAGGGTATTCACATAGAGTATTAAGTCAGGTGTGTGTCCCTGAAAGTGACTTAAGTCATACAGACACACACACACACACATACACCTACACACACACATACACTCACATAAACCTACACACACACACACATATATATATACATACATACATAGCTTAAAGAAAAAACTATCTGAATAAAAAATATTTGTATATATATTTACAATCCAGTTGATATGATCTTACATGTTATTAATCTTTACAGAGTATCCAGTAACCTTCTCATGTGGCTTCTCACTGTTTAAACATATAAAGCCGCCTTTTTGCAGATCCAACCGTTTTTGTTTCCACAGTTCACTGATTTCCATCCTTGGTTATGGACAGAAATTGCACAGTAGTCGTTGTTAGCAGGTTGTGTCATCCAGGATCTGAGAGAAGAACATAATGTTTAGATCAAGGCTGATAGATTTTATGATTCAAACTGTTTAGGAATGTGTCTTTTACTTTTCAGCCAGATCACTTCCATCGATCCACTTCCATTTCCCTGCTTCAGCTCTCAGTCCAATCCAGTAGCCAGCGAGTCCTAAACTTCTCCAACTGTTATCACTGATGAATTTCTGAGGACAACAGAAAGACACTTATCAGAGATATTTAAACACTGAACTTAAATAAACACACTGTGGCCCACAGACTCAGAAAATACAGTTTCATTTCATATATGACATCATAAAATTCCCACAGATTTCTCATTACCTTTTCAGCTTCATTAACTATTACAGCCAAGTCTGAATTCTTTGCTCTGCAGTTCTGTTGAGCTTCCTCCCAGGTTTTCTGACCAGCAGGATAAGGGTTAATGACTGTATAACAGCTGGACTGGTGGTGCAGCCAGCCTTTCAGACAAGGTTTACACTGTCTGTCTGAAATAAGAGAAACCAACAAAAAAACAATAATAATAATAAGTTTATTTATATAGCACCTTTTAAAAACAGAGTTTACAAAGTGCAAAATCATTACAATATAAAGCAGGAGACACACAACACAGAGAGCAGTAACAAGACCGACATTAACAAGATGAAGGTAGAGGACAATGGAATACAGTAAGGAGATAATGAGAATATAAAAATATATAAAAATAAATAAGACAAAGTAAAAATAAAATAAAATAAAAGACAAAACGAACAAACAACATCACATAAAAGCTAGCCTGTAGAAATGAGAAGTGATTTGAAAGAAGTTACTGAATCTGCTAGCTTTCCAAAGCTGAGGGGCCCTGATGGCGAAAGCGCTGTCCGCTCTAGATTTCAACCTCATCTTTGGGACAATCAGAAGAGCCTCAACCCCGAGGATCTAAGGCTGAGGGCCGGCTAATATGGAGTCAACTTGTCTGATATGTAGCTTAGAGCTAGACCCAGACGTGCTTTAAAAGTGATCAGTAAAATCTTAAAACCAATTCTAAAATGAACAGGGAGCCAGTGAAGAGAAGTAAGGATTGGGGTGATGTGATGTCGTCTGTTAAAACCAGTAAGAAGCCGAGCTGCTGCGTTCTGAACTAGTTGGAAGTGAGAGAGACATTTTTGAGGTAACCCGGAAAGGAGAGAGTTGCAGTAATCTAAACGGGAGAAAATAAAAGCATGAATCATTTTTTCCAGGTCAGAGTGGGTGAGCATCGGCTTGAGTTTGGAGATTGTTCTTAATTATAAATAACAGGACTGGACAATTTTTGTGATATGAGGAATGAAACTTAATTCTGAGTCAAACAGGACTCCAACATTTCTGGCAGTGGGCTCCAGGTACAACATTACTGCATTGTTACATTATTGTTGGTTATTTTTGTGCTTGAGTTATGAGATCTGAACTTACTTCCATCTTTTATTGGGCAGTAGGCTTCACAGATCTGCTGGGTGACAGTAACACAGTTATCTATGTTTCGTATTTGTTCTGTTAGGTTGTTCTTCTCGGTCTCCAGCTGCTGGTTTTGTGTCTTCAGCTCCTGGTTCTCTCCAGTTAGTTTCTTAATCTTCATGTCTGAGTCATTATATTCCTTGGTCAGGTTTTCCAGCTGCTGGTTCTCTGCAGTCAGCTTGTTGTTGTTTTCAGAGATGACAGATGTAACTACAGCAACAGACAGAGGAAAGGGTCAAAATTTGAGAATTTGTTGCAAAGCAATTTTATTTATGCCACAAATTTAATACAAAAACAACTTTAACATTATCATAACATTAAAATGACAGGTTCACATTATGATATGATCACATTATATGAAGGCTATGAGGAAATATATAAACAGTGTTTTCAGTTCTGCTTTGAAGCTGTGACAGAGTTGTTGAATTAACAGATAATGCTGACTTGTGTTAACTAAATGTTTTAAAAGTCGGTCTTAAATCAATACTCAGGTATCTGTACAAACATTAAAACGTGTTATGTGTGCTGTAAATATTCCTCCTGTTCATACTGACCATTAAAAGATCCCCTCTACACATGTCTGCAAAGATATATTACAAACCTTAGCTGTAGTGTGTGCGTGTGGATTAGTGTGTGCGAGTGTGTGCGCGTGAGTGTGTGTGTGCATGCGTGTGTTAGTGTGTGTGTGCATGTGTGTAAGTGTGTGTGTGCGTGTGTGTGCATGAGTGTGTGTGCATGAGTGTGTGTGTGTGCGTGCGTGTGTGCATGAGTGTGTGTGTGCATTCATGTGTGTGTGTGTGTGCATGCGTGTGTGCATGAGTGTGTGTGTGTGCATGAGTGTGTGTGCGTGTGTGCATGAGTGTGTAAGTGTGTGCATGAGTGTATGTGTGTGTGTGTGTGTGTGTGTGTGTGTGCATGAGTGTGTGTGTGTGCGTGTGTGCATGAGTGTGTGTGTGCATGAGTGTGTGTGTGAGTATGTGTGTGTGTGCATGTGTGTGTGTGTGTGAATGGATGAATAAGAGCTAAATTATAAAGCACTTTAAAGCACTACATTAAATGCAGTCAGAACAGAAGTGTAGGATCTCCTCCATTTGAAGGCCGTTATGAATCTATCCTTTACATAAAAACTAACAACAATAATAACAAGCTATGAAAAAACATGTAATTTGATGTGATATTCACATAGAGGATACTCACAGTAGATATGAAGGACCAAGATTACCAACAGTATCACCCAACTCACTGCTACTGGTAGAAAACACTGAGTGAAGGAGCCACACTTCTTATCTAAGAAAACAATAAGGATTGAGCAGAATGATGTCAACACTTTGATTTCAAAATGGACTTTTTATAGATTATAGAAACTTTGAACTTTTTTTAAAAAAAATATGAAAAATCCAATGATTTACAAAAAATGAAACTTAAAGTATGTTTCTAACATACCTGAGGTGGCTGACATCTTGTCCACAGTGCACACAGCTGTATTAACGTAGTCACTTTCTTCTTCAAGTTCATCTGAAACAGTTCAGATCAAACACTGATGTTTAAATATCTGCAGTAAATTGGCTCTTATTTACAGAATCACATCCAATCTTTTGCTGCCAGTGTGTTGTCATGTATCAGAAGCTTTAAAAAGAATAAACTAACATACTGTTTCACTAAAAGATGAAAACCTCATCGAGTGTTTACGTATTAGAAAGCATCTTACCTCCAGATGAAGCAACAGTGAGCGTCTGTGTGTTTCTGTTCATCCTGAACTAAAGACACTGACAGCCAACAGTCCTGTATGAAGACTATAAAGACATAAAGTACAGAGAAGTGGAAGGTTTCAGTTTTGCTTTCTGCTTTAAGTTGTGAAAGGTGTTAGGTTATCGGCTAACACTTCTTGAGATCTTGTCTGGAAATAATCTGATGGTTTTAATGGTTTTAACAGGTTGTGTTTGCAACTTATTTTCACACTATTTTAATTCTGCTTTGCTCTGCAGTTCTCTTGAGCTTCCTCTCAGCTTCTCTGAACAGGAGGATTAGGGTTTTTGACCACAGAACAGCTGGACTGGTTGTGCAGCCAGTCGTAGGACTGTGTGATATGACGATATATTGAGTGCTTCATTATCAAATCCATTCTGCATTTTGAGAGGATGCTCAAATCAATGAAGCTCCATGTTTACACTGCTACCTTACACACACACACACTAACACACACACACACACACACACACACACGCACAAGGTTACTTAAGTAACTTTTGGGGTATTCACATAGAGTTTTAAGTCAGATGTGTATCCCTGAAAGTGACTTAAGTCATACAGACACACACGCATATATACACACACATATACACCTTCACATACACTCACATACACCTACACTTACACACCTACACACACACTCACACACATAGCATATACATACACAGCTTCAAGAAAAAAATCCCATATTCGGAATAAAAAATCTTTGTATTGATATTTACAATCCAGTTGATATGATATTACATGTTATTAATCTTTACAGAGTATCCAGTAACCTCATGTGTGGCTTCTCACTGTTTAAACAGATAAAGCCGCCTTTTTGCAGATCCAACCGTTTTTGTTTCCACAGCTCACTGATTTCCATCCTTGGTTATAGACAGTAATTGCACAGGTGCCGTTGTTAGCAGGTTGTGTCATCCAGGATCTGAGAGAAGAACATAATGTTTAGATCAAGGCTGATAGATTTTATGATTCAAACTGTTTAGGAATGTGACTTTTACTTTTCAGCCAGATCACTTCTATCGATCCACTTCCATTTCTCTGCTTCAGCTCTCAGTCCAATCCAGTAGCCAGTGAGTCCTGGACTTTTCCAACTGTTAACACTAATGAATGTCTGAGGACAACAGAAAGACACTTATGAGAGATATTTAAACATTGAACTTAAATAAACACACTGTGGCTCACAGACTCAGAAAATAAGGTTTCATTTCATATAGGCCGTCATAAACTTCCCCCAGTTTTATCATCAAAGCTTGTAAAGCGCAGTTTCAGGAGCGGGAACACACCCCAATTACACTCCTTCCGGCTCCTATATAAACAAACCTAACCCTCTTCCCCCTCTTTCGCTCTCGTATTCAGCGTTTCGGGTGCAGGCAGTCTCAGTCAAGCTTTCATGGTCATCCCAGAAACAGATCGTACTTCCCGCATAATTGCATTAACAAAACTTGAACAAACGCACTGATTATTACTCCAAGAGAACTCCAGATCAACCCATCCGACTTGACTGAAGATTCGTGTGAAACCGGTGTTACAAATCAACTGGTTTTCACATTAACTGGTTACCTTTGTTTGTAAACGTTGGGCCTCTGTCACTGCGACTGCAGATGTTCCAATCACGGAGAGAAAACATAGCTGACCTCGCGAATGCCTGAATGTACTTCCATATATATCTGATGATCTCTAGCTCCACCTGGTTAATCCAAGCATGATGCTTCATGTTGTGAAGTACAATTGTGGGATCCGAAATACTGTCACCATATTCTGTATTCATCTCCAAATAAAAATAAATAAATAAAAAGTCACCCGATACGGGATTTGATACCGAGTGTGTCACCAACTGCAAAACCATTACAGCGCAACGCAATTACACACCCATCAGCTGTCACAAGGTGATATAACAACTGTTGAAGTAATGACGTAGGCACGGCCACGTCTTTCAAAACACCTTGGCCAACTGGCTAACTTGTGACCACTGTTATTGCAATGATAGCCACCTTACAGGTCCAGCTTATTGCACCTCTGAAAAACATTTCACGATGATCAAAGATCACGTCTGGTAGCGGTGGTCGAGGAAAATCACGCATTTGATGTTTTGGACATGTTTACGTCCGTGTGTTGTAAATCATGTTGGAGCAACAGTGTGTAAAATAAACAATTTGAAGTCGAGCGGAGTAACGCGTGGAATATAGGATATCCACACATATTGGCACACTCTGTTATAATATCATTCATCACATCACTTGTTGATTTTAGGAAGTTTGGACTGAATGGTTGGATGGGTATGGGGCGTGGAAAGCAATATGACTAAATGTGAAATTGAGCCTAAAAGTTCCTTTTTGTTTCCTAGGGCTATTTAGTCAGATAGGATTGTTATATTTTTTGTCAACCGGTCGAGGCTGATGTTCTCCCACTTTGAGTCTGGTTCTGAGGTTTCTTCCTGTTAAAAGGGAGTTTTTTCTTGCCACTGTCGCCAAGTGCTTGCTCATGTGGGAATGTTGGGTCTCTTTAAAATTAAAACTGAAGAGTTCGGTTTAGACCTGCTCTATGTGTAAAGTGCCTTGAGATGACTTTGTTGTGATTTGGCGTTATACAAATATAGATTGATTGATTGATTGATTGATTGATATCCGCTCAAATTCAAATTGTTTTATTTTACAGACTGTTGCTCCAACATGATTTACAACAAATGTGACAGAAAAAAGAAACAGTGTGTTTAAAGCACAGCAGCAGCTTTATACTTGTTTGTTTGGTTCAGTTTAAAAGTCTTAATGAGAAATCTTCTTTATTTCCATCTGTTCAATAAATCAACTCTGATCCTGATCCACTTCTAAAACATCTGGAAGTCTTTCATTGATAAGCAAAGACGGTTAGTTTAGTTACTAGAAAATTCCAGGGAAATTGTGTGAAAAAGTGCCACGGGGCTACTGCCGGGATGAGTACATGATTTATTTCCAGTGTTCAAAAGTCACCCTCATCATATTCTGGTTTTGAGTATTAAGTACATTTTACTGGTCAGTATCAAGTGTAATGTACTTTATTCTCAACTTAACATCCCTGAAAATTATTAGGTAAATGTTAATCATATTTAAGCATAAATAATATTTATTTAAACTAATTAATTAAAGTCTACTTCATTTTTTCACAGACAGGAACATCACTGTTATGAAATTATTAAGTAAATCTTATCATTGAGAGAGTAGATTGTATTATACTTTTTTATGACTGGAAATCTACTTGGAAATCTACTGGAAATAAATCATGTACTCATCCTATTTCTAGTGTTCACAAATCTCCCTGATCATATTCTGGTTTTGAGAAATGTCTTGTTATATTGTTACTATAGCGCCCCCTGTTTGCAGAAATGGCTCAAATACGACACACTTGTGTATTGTTAGTGTATGCACAACATTTACAATGTTCAATTTTACCTTGAAGATGTATGGCACATTAAGTGCATCAGGCCATGCCAGGAAACCTAAGTGAATACTTTTAGCCAGTCAGCCAATCACAAAAAAGTAGCTCAGTTTCTGCCCAGCAACAGGTTGCTAAGGCCGTACGGTTGCTATTGCGATATGTGAGAATCTGCTTGGAAATTCTCAAAATGCCCCCAGAATTTGGCTTCTGACAAGGTCCCGAACAATTGCAAACTGTGAGAAAACCGTAACTCCTGTCCAAAAACCGAAAACACCGTGATAGACACAGAAGCCGGCAGATTCTGTCAGTGTTTATTTTATTCAGATACTCCTTAAAATGAGCGCGTAAGCTCAATGCGAAGACAGAGTGAGATTCTTTTGGAAAAAAAAGACGATTACATTAGGGTCAATGGGGAGCGAGACAGGTATTGCCGCCGGTCTCGGCCCCCCCGTTTAAATTTTGTGAAGACCCCGTCTGTCAACGTCACATTTTATGAATCCCAACACCTATGTCTACATTTTGACAAAAAATGATTTGTCTCCTTTTCACGGTTTGGCCGTGAGCTCGAGTTAAAAATAAAAATTAAGGTTATTTTTTGCTGTTTCTCGCACTCAAGCTAACTGACGCTTCCACTCTAACTTTGAAGAAAAAGTGATTTCCACCCCTCGTTTGACTGCTCATAGTTTGAAAAGTTTACATGTTATGTAAAAACAGATTGGTGTTTTGGAGAGAGCACAAGTTTTCCTCCGTTTTAAAGTATGAATCACATTTCTACATGCAGGTATGAGAGAGCTAGGTGACTCTGAAAAAGGTGAAATTTTGTGGGTTTTTCAAAAAATTCCCATTCATTTCCAATGGTGAATTCTCACAGGTTTTTGCGACTAACTTTGGGAAAAATTGGAATTTCAACACCAAAAGTGATAGCACCTCTTTCCCGATCGAACCGCACATTTTGATGTATATATTGTCAGGGTTTTCTCAAAGCTGCGGCATGAGTTGTGCTGAAATTTGGCGGAAGAATAATAAAAAGTATGGAGAAGATTAAGAGATGCCTGGCAGCTGCACACCCATGGCACTAATTAGAAGAAACACAATATAGAAAAAGATATTTACTGAAACAGTATTTTATATATTCATAAAATATACAACCAGCAGTTAAATTACTAAAGCATACACACATTTCTAGATATAACCTCTTAATGTTGCTATGAGTGCAACACAATGATGCATTTGACTTAAATATGTACAAAATGTTTTTACCATCATAGTCTCTCAAATTTCTGTGGGAAACACTGAAACACTGGATTTGTAATATCACATTAGAAGTGTGTTGTTCAATTTGTGTGATATAGGATTCTTGCAATTTACTGTTGCTTTATTGGCAATATGTTATAAATCATAATAATTAAATACAATATATATGAGATAGAGTGAGTGTGAATAGCCAAACACATACATGGCATTCACTCCCAAATTTCTTTTAACCGTTATATCAACAAAAAGGGTTAGAATACAAAATTAGAGGTTTGATGGTCTGCATGAAAAGACACACACGCAAACACACACACGCACACACACACACACACACATATACACCTACACACACACACACACACACACACACACCTACACACACACATATACACCTACACATACACACACACATATACACCTACACACACATATACACCTACACACACACATATACACCTACACACACACTCTCTCACACACACCTACACAGACACACACACACATATACACACACACACACATACACCTACACACACACACTCTCTCACACAAACACACACACACACACATACATACAACTTCACATACACACGCACACACACACATATACACTTACACACACACATATACACCTACACACACACACACATACACCTACACACACACACACACACACCTACACATATACACCTATACACACACACACACAAATACACCTACACACACACACACACATATACACCTACACACACACACACACACACACATATACAACTACACACACACACACACACAAATACACTTACACACACACACACACACATATACACCTACATACACACGGACACACACACACACACACATATACACCTACACACACACATAAACACCTACACACACACATATATATACCTACACACACACATATACACCTACACACACATATACACCTACACACAACCGCATACTGTATACACACAGACACACATATACACTTACACACACACACACACACAGTTGCTTCTCACTGTTTAAACAGATAAAGGCGCCTTTTTGCAGATCCAACCGTTTTTGTTTCCACAACTCACTGATTTCCATCCTTGGTTTTTGACAGAAATTGCACAGTAGTCGTAGTTAGCAGGTTGTGTCATCCAGGATCTGAGGGAAGAACATAAAGTTTAGATCAAGGCTGATAGATTTTATGATTCAAACTGTTTAGGAATGTAACTTTTACTTTTCAGCCAGATCACTTCCATCGATCCACTTCCATTTCTCTGCTTCAGCTCTCAGTCCAATCCAGTAGCCAGTGAGTCCTGCAGTGTTCCAACTGTTATCACTGATGAATTTCTGAGGACAACAGAAAGACACTTATGAGAGATATTTAAACACTGAACTTAAATAAACACACTGTGGCTCACAACTCAGAAAATACAGTTTCATTTCATATAGGACGTCATAAAATTCCCACAGTTTTCTCATTACCTTTTCATCTTCATTAACTATTACAGCCAAGTCGGATTTCTTTCCTCTGCAGTCCTCTCGAGCTTCCTCCCAGGTTTTCTGACCAGCAGTATCAGGGTTATGGACTGCATAACAGCTGGACTGGTGGTGCAGCCAGTCATCTAGGCAAGGTTTACACTGTCTGTCTGAAATAAGAGAAACCAACAAATAAACAACAATAA
This sequence comes from Scomber scombrus, assembly GCF_963691925.1. Classification (NCBI taxonomy): domain Eukaryota; kingdom Metazoa; phylum Chordata; class Actinopteri; order Scombriformes; family Scombridae; genus Scomber; species Scomber scombrus. The sequence goes on along the minus strand of NC_084976.1, from coordinate 30,862,024 downwards.
TAATAATAAACTTTAATTATATAGCACCTTTTAAAAACAGAGTTTACAAAGTGCAAAATCATTACAATACAAAGCAGGAGACACACAACACAGAGAGCAGTAACAAGACCGACATTAACAAGATGAAGGTAGAGGACAATGGGATACAGTAAGGAGATAATGAGAATATAAAAAATATATAAAAATAAATAAGACAAAGTAAAAATAAAATAAAATAAAAGACAAAACGAACAAACAACATCATATAAAAGCTAGCCTGTAGAAATGAGAAGTGATTTAAAAGAAGTTACTGAATCTGCTAGCTGTTCAAAGCTTAGGGGCCCTGATGGCGAAAGCGCTGTCCGCTCTAGTTTTCAACCTCATCTTTGGGACAATCAGAAGAGCCTCACCCCGAGGATCTAAGGCTGCGGGCCGGCTAATATGGAGTCAACATGTCTGATATGTAGCTTGGAGCCTAGACCCAGACGTGCTTTAAAAGTGATCTGTAAAATCTTAAAACCAATTCTAAAATGAACAGGGAGCCAGTGAAGAGAAGCGAGGATTGGGGTGATGTGATGTCGTCTGTTAAAACAGTAAGAAGCCGAGCTGCTGCGTTCTGAACTAGTTGGAGGCGAGAGAGACATGTTTGAGGTAACCCGGAAAGGAGAGAGTTGCAGTAATATAAACGGGAAAAAATAAAAGCATGAATAATTTTTTCCAGGTCAGAGTGGGTGAGCATCGGTTTAAGTTTGGAGATTGTTCTTAATTGTAAATAACAGGACTGGACAATTTTTGTGATATGAGGAATTAAACTTAATTCTGAGTCAAACAGGACTTCAACATTTCTGGCAGTGTGCTTCAGGTACAACATTACTGCATTGAGACATTATTGTTGGTTATTTTTGTGCTTGAGTTATGAGATCTGAACTTACTTCCATCTCTTATTGGGCAGTAGGCATCAATGATCTGCTGGGCAACAGTAACACTGTTCTCTATGTTTCGTATTTGTTCTGTTAGGTTGTTCTTCTCGGTCTCCAGCTGCTGGTTTTGTGTCTTCAGCTCCTGGTTCTCTGCAGTCAGCTTGTTGTTGTTTCCAGAGATGACAGATGTAACTACAGCAACAGACAGAGGAAAGGGTCAAAATTTGAGAATTTGTTGCAAAGCAATTTTATTTATGCCACAAATTTAATACAAAAACAACTTTAACATTATCATAACATTAAAATGACAGGTTCACATTATGATATGATCACATTATATGAAGGCTATGAGGAAATATATAAACAGTGTTTTCAGTTCTGCTTTGAAGCTGTGACAGAGTTGTTGAATTAACAGATAATGCTGACTTGTGTTAACTAAATGTTTTAAAAGTCGGTCTTAAATCAATACTCAGGTATCTGTACAAACATTAAAACGTGTTATGTGTGCTGTAAATATTCCTCCTGTTCATACTGACCATTAAAAGATCCCCTCTACACATGTCTGCAAAGATATATTACAAACCTTAGCTGTAGTGTGTGCGTGTGGATTAGTGTGTGTGTGCGTGTGTGTGCATGAGTGTGTGTGTGTGCGTGCGTGTGTGCATGAGTGTGTGTGTGCATTCATGTGTGTGTGTGTGCATGCGTGTGTGCATGAGTGTGTGTGTGTGCATGAGTGTGTGTGTGTGTGTGTGCATGAGTGTGTAAGTGTGTGCATGAGTGTGTGTGTGTGTGTGTGCATGAGTGTGTGTGTGTGTGTGTGCGTGTGTGCATGAGTGTGTGTGTGCATGAGTGTGTGTGTGAGTATGTGTGTGTGCATGTGTGTGTGTGTGTGTGTGTGTGTGTGAATGGATGAATAAGAGCTAAATTATAAAGCACTTTAAAGCACTACATTAAATGCAGTCAGAACAGAAGTGTAGGATCTCCTCCATTTGAAGGCCATTATGAATCTATCCTTTACATAAAAACTAACAACAATAATAACAAGCTATGAAAAAACATGTAATTTGATGTGATATTCACATAGAGGATACTCACAGTAGATATGAAGGACCAAGATTACCAACAGTATCACCCAACTCACTGCTACTGGTAGAAAACACTGAGTGAAGGAGCCACACTTCTTATCTAAGAAAACAATAAGGATTGAGCAGAATGATGTCAACACTTTGATTTCAAAATGGACTTTAATAGATTATAGAAACTTTGAACTTTTTTTTAAAAAAATATGAAAAATCCAATGATTTACAAAAAATGAAACTTAAAGTATGTTTCTAACATACCTGAGGTGGCTGACATCTTGTCCACAGTGCACACAGCTGTATTAACGTAGTCACTTTCTTCTTCAAGTTCCTCTGAAACAGTTCAGATCAAACACTGATGTTTAAATATCTGCAGTAAATTGGCTCTTATTTACAGAATCACATCCAATCTTTTTCTGCCAGTGTGTTGTCATGTATCAGAAGCTTTAAAAAGAATAAACTAACATACTGTTTCACTAAAAGATTAAAACCTCATCGAGTGTTTACGTATTAGAAAGCATCTTACCTCCAGATGAAGCAACAGTGAGCGTCTGTGTGTTTCTGTTCATCCTGAACTAAAGACACTGACAGCCAGCAGTCCTGTATGAAGACTATAAAGACATAAAGTACAGAGAAGAGGAGGGTTTTACTTTTGCTTTCTGCTTTAAGTTGTGAAAGGTGTTAGGTTATCGGCTAACACTTCTTGAGATCTTGTCTGGAAATAATCTGATGGTTTTAATGGTTTTAACAGGTTGTGTTTGCAACTTATTTTCACACTATTTTAATTCTGCTTTGCTCTGCAGTTCTCTTGAGCTTCCTCTCAGCTTCTCTGAACAGGAGGATCAGGGTTATTGACTGCAGAACAGCTGGACTGGTTGTGCAGCCAGTCGTAGGACTGTGTGATATGACGATATATCGAGTGCTTCATTATCAAATCCATTCTGCGTTTTGAGAGGATGCTCAAATCAATGAAACTCCATGTTTACACTGCTACCTTACACACACACACACCCACAGACACACACACACACACACACACACACACACACGCACAAGGTTACTTAAGTAACTTTTGGGGTATTCACATAGAGTTTTAAGTCAGATGTGTATCCCTGAAAGTGACTTAAGTCATACAGACACACACGCATATATACACACACATATACACCTTCACATACACACACATACACCTACACTAACACACCTAGACACACACTCACACACATAGCATATACATACACAGCTTCAAGAAAAAAATCCCATATTCGGAATAAAAAATCTTTGTATTGATATTTACAGTCCAGTTGATATGATCTTACATGTTATTAATCTTTACAGAGTATCCAGTAACTTTCTCATGTGCGGCTTCTCACTGTTTAAACAGATAAAGGCGCCTTTTGCAGATAAAACCGTTTTTGTTTCCACAGCTCGCTGATTTCCATCCTTGGTTATAGACAGAAATTTCACAGGTGCCGTTGTTAGCAGGTTGTGTCATCCAGGATCTGAGGGAGGAACATAATGTTTAGATCAAGGCTGATAGATTTTATGATTCAAACTGTTTAGAAATGTGAATTTTACTTTTCAGCCAGATCACTTCCATCGATCCACTTCCATTTCTCTGCTTCAGCTCTCAGTCCAATCCAGTAGCCAGTGAGTCCTTTTTTGTTCCAACTATTTAAACACTGAACTTAAATAAACACACTGTGGCTCACAGACTCAGAAAATAAGGTTTCATTTCATATAGGCTGTCATAAAATTCCCCCAGTTTTATCATCAAAGCTTGTAAAGCGCAGTTTCAGGAGCGGGAACACACCCCAATTACACTCCTTCCGGCTCCTATATAAACAAACCTAACCCTCTTCCCCCTCTTTCGCTCTCGTATTCAGCGTTTCGGGTGCAGGCAGTCTCAGTCAAGCTTTCATGGTCATCCCAGAAACAGATCGTACTTCCCGCATAATTGCATTAACAAAACTTGAACAAACGCACCGATTATTACTCCAAGAGAACTGCAGATCAACCCATCCGACTTGACTGAAGATTCGTGTGAAACCGGTGTTACAAATCAACTGGTTTTCACATTAACTGGTTACCTTTGTTTATAAACGTTGGGCCTCTGTCACTGCGACTGCAGATGTTCCAATCACGGAGAGAAAACATAGCTGACCTCGCGAATGCCTGAATGTACTTCCATATATATCTGATGATCTCTAGCTCCACCTGGTTAATCCAAGCATGATGCTTCATGTTGTGAAGTACAATTGTGGGATCCGAAATACTGTCACCATATTCTGTATTCATCTCCAAATAAAAATAAATAAATAAAAAGTCACCCGATACGGGATTTGATACCGAGTGTGTCACCAACTGCAAAACCATTACAGCGCAACGCAATTACACACCCATCAGCTGTCACAAGGTGATATAACAACTGTTGAAGTAATGACGTAGGCACGGCCACGTCTTTCAAAACACCTTGGCCAACTGGCTAACTTGTGACCACTGTTATTGCAATGATAGCCACCTTACAGGTCCAGCTTATTGCACCTCTGAAAAACATTTCACGATGATCAAAGATCACGTCTGGTAGCGGTGGTCGAGGAAAATCACGCATTTGATGTTTTGGACATGTTTACGTCCGTGTGTTGTAAATCATGTTGGAGCAACAGTGTGTAAAATAAACAATTTGAAGTCGAGCGGAGTAACGCGTGGAATATAGGATATCCACACATATTGGCACACTCTGTTATAATATCATTCATCACATCACTTGTTGATTTTAGGAAGATTGGACTGAATGGTTGGATGGGTATGGGGCGTGGAAAGCAATATGACTAAATGTGAAATTGAGCCTAAAAGTTCCTTTTTGTTTCCTAGGGCTATTTAGTCAGATAGGATTGTTATATTTTTTGTCAACCGGTCGAGGCAGATGTTCTCCCACTTTGAGTCTGGTTCTGAGGTTTCTTCCTGTTAAAAGGGAGTTTTTTCTTGCCACTGTCGCCAAGTGCTTGCTCATGTGGGAATGTTGGGTCTCTTTAAAATTAAACCTGAAGAGTTCGGTTTAGACCTGCTCTATGTGTAAAGTGCCTTGAGATGACTTTGTTGTGATTTGGCGTTATACAAATATAGATTGATTGATTGATTGATTGATTGATATCCGCTCAAATTCAAATTGTTTTATTTTACAGACTGTTGCTCCAACATGATTTACAACAAATGTGACAGAAAAAAGAAACAGTGTTTAAAAGCAGAGCAGCAGCTTTATACTTGTTTGTTTGGTTCAGTTTAAAAGTCTTAATGAGAGATCTTCTTTATTTCCATCTGTTCAATAAATCAACTCTGATCCTGATCCACTTCTAAAACATCTGGAAGTCTTTCATTGATAAGCAAAGACGGTTAGTTTAGTTACTAGAAAATTCCAGGGAAATTGTGTGAAAAAGTGCCACGGGGCTACTGCCGGGATGAGTACATGATTTATTTCCAGTGTTCAAAAGTCACCCTCATCATATTCTGGTCTTGAGTATTAAGTACATCTTACTGGTCAGTATCAAGTGTAATATACTTTATTCTCAACTTAACATCCCTGAAAATTATTAGGTAAATGTTAATCATATTTAAGCATAAATAATATTTATTTAAACTAATTAATTAAAGTCTACTTCATTTTTTCACAGACAGGAACATCACTGTTATGAAATTATTAAGTAAATCTTATCATTGAGAGAGTAGATTGTATTATACTTTTTTATGACTGGAAATCTACTTGGAAATCTACTGGAAATAAATCATGTACTCATCCTATTTCTAGTGTTCACAAATCTCCCTGATCATATTCTGGTTTTGAGAAATGTCTTGTTATATTGTTACTATAGCGCCCCCTGTTTGCAGAAATGGCTCAAATACGACACACTTGTGTATTGTTAGTGTATGCACAACATTTACAATGTTCAATTTTACCTTGAAGATGTATGGCACATTAAGTGCATCAGGCCATGCCAGGAAACCTAAGTGAATACTTTTAGCCAGTCAGCCAATCACAAAAAAGTAGCTCAGTTTCTGCCCAGCAACAGGTTGCTAAGGCCGTACGGTTGCTATTGCGATATGTGAGAATCTGCTTGGAAATTTATCAAAATGCCCCCAGAATTTGGCTTCTGACAAGGTCCCGAACAATTGCAAACTGTGAGAAAACCGTAACTCCTGTCCAAAAACCGAAAACACCGTGATAGACACAGAAGCCGGCAGATTCTCTCAGTGTTTATTTTATTCAGATACTCCTTAAAATGAGCGCGTAAGCTCAATGCGAAGACAGAGTGAGATTCTTTTGAAAAAAAAAGACGATTACATTAGGGTCAATGGGGCGGGCACTCCCAAAGCGTTTGGGAGCAGAGAAATAGGCAGACTTTTACACAACTTTGAAGCCCAATTTCATATATTTGGCGATTTTTTTTTAATCATTCAAATTTGGCAGGGTGGTTAACAATAGGCATGGGCCGGTATGAGATTCTGACGGTATGATAACCTTAGACAAAAATATCACGGTTTCACGGTATTATGATTACAGCTCTAAAATGTAAATATTTTGTCTGTATTTAAAAAAAAAAAAAAAAAAAAAAAGATATAACTTTTCCATTGAACAGTCTTTTATTTTTAAACAATATATAGAACATGATGGAACATTAGCAAATATGTATTTAAAATAAATCATAATAAAAAAATAACTGAATTCTTTCTAAATAAAAAAAGAATTAAAAAAAAGAATAAGAGCAGTCCTTTAACTGAGACTAAACCTGCAACTCGAGTCACGACATAAATTAATTATTTTTAGTGAAAAAAAACAACCTTCTTCCTCCAAGCCGTGGCCGTCTGTCTTTTTACGGTAGCCGAAGTATTCCCATACAGCCGACTTGGTCCGTTTAAACGGGGGGGAAAGTTGGTGGGGCTCGCCTCCTTCAGCCATCATACAGCCTGCAGAGCTACCTGCTTGTAGGGGGGGGGGGGGGGGGGGGGTACTTTACGCTGCAGCTGCACGTGACCTCGACTTTCTCTCTGAAGAGACGTTACATTAAAAAAAAGACCCCGCCCATACCGCAGGAACGTGACTTTTTCATACCGTGGTATACCTTTAAACCGGTAACCGGCCCATGCCTAGTTAACAACACACTTTTCTGTGGTATGTCAAACTCAGAACACATATTTATTCTTACTTTACATATAAAATATACATATAGAATATACAACCAGCAGTTAAATTACTAAAGCACACAAACATTTCTAGATATAACCTCTTAATGTTGCTCTGAGTGCAACACAATGATGCATTTGACTTAAATATGTACAAAATGTTTTTACCATCACAGTCTCTCAAATTTCTGTGGAAAACACTGAAACACTGGATTTGTAATATCACATTAGAAGTGTGTTGTTCAATTTGCAATTTACTTTCACTTTATTGGCAATATGTTATAAATCATAATAATTAAATACAATATATATGAGATAGTGTGAGTGTGAGTAGCCAAACACATACATGGTATTCACTCCCAAATTTAGTTTAGGTTAGAATACAAAATTAAAGGTTTGAGGGTCTGCATGAAAAGACACACACACACCTACACACACACACATATACAGACACATATACACCTACACACACACACACACACACACAAATACACCTACACACACACACACACACACACACATATACACCTACACACACACACAAATACACCTACACACACATATACACCTACACACTCAGACACACACACACCTACACACACACATATACACCTACACACACACATATACACCTACACACACACACACACATATACACTTACACACACACATATACACCTACACACACACACTCTCTCACACACACCTACACACACACACACACTCACACACACATATACACGTACACACATGCACACACATACACACACAAACACACACACATATACACTTACACACACACATATACACCTACACACACACATATACACTTACACACACACATATACACAAACACACACACATATACACTTACACACGCATATACACCTACACACACACATCTACAGACACACACACACACACACATACAGACACATATACACCTACACACACTCACACACACACACATATACACCTACACACACACACACACACATACACACACACATACACCTACACACACACACACCTACACATATACACCTATACACACATACACACACACACACACACACACAAATACACCTACACACACACACATATACACGTACACACACACAGACACACACAGTCACACACACACATATACACCTACACACACACACACAAATACACTTACACACACACACTCACACACATATACACCTACATACACACAGACACACACACACATACACCTACACACACACACATATACACCTACACACACACATATATATACCTACACACACACATATACACTTACACACACACACACACACACAGTTGCTTCTCACTGTTTAAACAGATAAAGCCGCCTTTTTGCAGATCCAACTGTTTTTGTTTCCACAGCTCACTGATTTCCATCCTTGGTTTTGGACAGAAATTGCACAGTAGCCGTTGTTAGCAGGTTGTGTCATCCAGGATCTGAGGGAAGAACATAATGTTTAGATCAAGGCTGATAGATTTTATGATTCAAACTGTTTGGGAATGTGTCTTTTACTTTTCAGTCAGATCACTTCCATCGATCCACTTCCATTTCTCTGCTTCAGCTCTCAGTCCAATCCAGTAGCCAGCGAGTCCTATTTTGTACCAACTGTTATCACTGATGAATGTCTGAGGACAACAGAAAGACACTTATGAGAGATATTTAAACACTGAACTTAAATAAACACACTGTGGCTCACAGACTCAGAAAATACAGTTTCATTTCATATAGGCTGTCATAAAATTCCACCAGTTTTCTCATCGAAGCTTGTAAAGCGCAGTTTCAGGAGCGGGAACACACCCCAATTACACCCCTTCCGGCTCCTATATAAACAAACCTAACCCTCTTCCCCCTCTTTCGCTCTCGTATTCAGCGTTTCGGGTGCAGGCAGTCTCAGTCAAGCTTTCGTGGTCATCCCAGAAACAGATCGTACTTCCCGCATAATTGCATTAACAAAACTTGAACAAACCCACTGATTATTACTCCAAGAGAACTGCAGATCAACCCATCCGACTTGACTGAAGATTCGTGTGAAACCGGTGTTACAAATCAACTGGTTTTCACATTAACTGGTTACCTTTGTTTATAAACGTTGGGCCTCTGTCACTCCGACTGCAGATGTTCCAATCACGGAGAGAAAACGTTTCATTTCATATAGGCCTTCATAAAACTCCCACAGTTTTCTCATTACCTTTTCATCTTCATTAACTATAACAGCCAAGTCTGAATTCTTTCCTCTGCAGTCCTCTCGAGCTTCCTCCCAGGTTTTCAGTCCACCATAAGTATTAGGGCTATTGATTGCATAACAGCTGGACTGGTGGTGCAGCCAGTCATCTAGGCAAGGTTTACACCGTCTGTCTGAAATAAGAGAAACCAACAAATAAACAATAATAATAATAATAATAATAAGTTTATTTATATAGCACATTTTTAAAAACAGAGTTTACAAAGTGCAAAATCATTACAATACAAAGCAGGAGACACACAACACAGAGAGCAGTAACAAGACCGACATTAACAAGATGAAGGTAGGGGACAATGGAATACAGTAAGGAGATAATGAGAATATAAAAATAAATAAGACAAAGTAAAAATAAAATAAAATAAAAGACAGTAGCAATAAACAAAACAAACAAACGACATCATATAAAAGCTAGCCTGTAGAAATGAGTGATTTGAAAGAAGTTACTGAATCTGCTAGCTTTTCAAAGCTGAGGGGCCCTGATGGTGAAAGCGCTGTCCGCTCTAGATTTCAACCTCATCTCTGGGACAATCAGAAGAGCCTCAACCCCGAGGATCTAAGGCTGAGGGCCGGCTAATATGGAGTCAACATGTCTGATATGTAGCTGGGAGCTAGACCCAGACGTGCTTTAAAAGTGATCAGTAAAATCTTAAAATCAATTCTAAAATGAACAGGGAGCCAGTGAAGAGAAGCGAGGATTGGGGTGATGTGATGTTGTCTGTTAAAACCAGTAAGAAGCCGAGCTGCTGCGTTCTGAACTAGTTGGAAGTGAGAGAGACATTTTTGAGGTAACCCGGAAAGGAGAGAGTTGCAGTAATCTAAACGGGAGAAAATGAAAGCATGAATAATTTTTTCCAGGTCAGAGTGGGTGAGCATCGGCTTGTTTGGAGATTGTTCTTAATTATAAATAACAGGACTGGACAATTTTTGTGATATGAGGAATTAAACTTAATTCTGAGTCAAACAGGACTTCAAGTTTTCTAGCAGTGGGCTTCAGGTACAACATTACTGCATTGAGACATTATTATTGGTTATTTTTGTGCTTGAGTTATGAGATCTGAACTTACTTCCATCTTTTATTGGGCAGTAGGCATCAATGATCTGCTGGGTGACAGTAACACAGTTCTCTATTTTTCGTATTTGTTCTGTTAAGTTGATCAGTGTCTTCAGCTCCTGGTTCTCTTCAATTAGTTTCTTGATCTTCATTTCTGAGACATTATATTCCTTGGTCAGGTTGGTTTTCAGCTGTTGGTTCTCTGCAGTCAGCTTGTTGTTGTTTTCAGAGATGACAGATGTAACTACAGCGACAGACAGAGGAAAGGGTCAAACTTTGAGAATTTGTTGCAAAGCTATTTTATTTATGCAACACATTTTATACAAAAATATCTTTAACATTATCATAAAAACATTAAAATGACAGGTTCACATTATAATATGATCACATTATATGAAGACTATGAGGAAATATAAAAACAGGGTTTTCAGTTCTGCTTTGAAGTTGTGACAGAGTTGTTGAATTAACAGATAATGCTGACTTGTGTTAACTAAATGTTTTAAAAGTCGGTCTTAAATCAATACTCAGGTATCTGTACAAACATTAAAACGTGTTATGTGTGCTGTAAATATTCCTCCTGTTCATACTGACCATTAAAACATCCCCTCTACACATGTCTGCAAAGATATATTACAAACCTTAGCTGTAGTGTGTGCGTGTGTCTGTGTGTGCATGTGTGTGTGTGTGCATGAGTTTGTGTGCATGAGAGTGTGTGTGTGTGTGCATGCATGCATGTGTGTGCGCGTGTGTGCATGCATGTGTGTGTGCATGCACGTGTGCGCGCGTGTGTGTGCGTGAGTGTGTGCATGCGTGTGTTAGTGTGTGTGTGCATGTGCGTAAGTGTGTGCGTGTGTGTGCATGTGTCTGTGTGTGTATGCATGAGTTTCTGTGTGTGTGTGTGCATTCATGTGTGTGTGCATGCGTGAGTGTGTGTGTGTGTGTGCATGAGTGCATGTGGGTGAGTGTGTGTGCATATGTGTGTGTGCATGAGTGTGTGCATGAGAGTGTGTGTGTGTGCATGCATGTGTGCGCGTGTGCAAGTGTGTGTGCATGCACGCGCGTGTGTGTGTGTGTGCGTGTGCATGCGTGTGTTAGTGTGTGTGTGCATGTGTCTGTGTGTGTGTGTGCATGAGTTTCTGTGTGTGTGTGCATTCATGTGTGTGTGTGTGTGTGTGTGCATGAGTGCATGTGCGTGAGTGTGTGTGTGCATGTGTGTCTGTGTGTGTGTGTGCATGAGTGTCTGTGTGTGTGTGTGTGTGTGTGTGTGTGTGTGTGTGTGAATGGATGAATAAGAGCTAAATTATAAAGCACTTTAAAGCACTACATTAATGCAGTCAGAACAGAAGTGTAGGATCTCCTCCATTTGAAGGCTGTTATGAACAGAAGGAATGATTGCACCAAGACAAAACTGTAACAATGTACATATAAACATCTGACTAGTGTTTTAAAACTGACTTTAAAAAAAACAACAATAATAAAAACATGTAATTTGATGTGATATTCACATAGAGGATACTCACAGTAGATATGAAGGACCAAGATTACCAACAGTATCACCCAACTCACTGCTACTGGTAGAAAACACTGAGTGAAGGAGCCACACTTCTTATCTAAGAAAACAATAAGGATTGAGCAGAATGATGTCAACACTTTGATTTCAAAATGGACTTTTTATAGATTATAGAAACTTTGAACCTTTTTTAAAAAATGTGAAAAATCCAATGCTTTAAAGAAAATGAAAGTTTGTCAACTAAATAATGTTTCTAACATACCTGAGGTGGCTGACATCTTGTCCACAGTGCACACAGCTGTATTAACGTAGTCACTTACTTCCCCAAGTTTATCTGAAACAGTTCAGATCAAACACTGATGTTTAAATATCTGCAGTAAATTGGCTCTTATTTACAGAATCACATCCAATCTTTTGCTGCCAGTGTGTTGTCATGTATCAAAAGCTTAAAAAAGAATAAACTAACATACTGTTTCACTAAAAGATGAAAACCTCATTGAGTGTTTATGTATTAGAAAGCATCTTACCTCCAGATGAAGCAACAGTGAGCGTCTGTGTGTTTCTGTTCATCCTGAACTAAAGACACTGACAGCCAGCAGTCCTGTATGAAGATTATAAAGACATAAAGTAAAGAGAAGAGGAGGGTTTCAGTTCTGCTTTAAGTTGTGACTGTGACGTCAGCGTCTAACGCATCTTGAGATCATTTCTGGAAATAATCTAATGGTGTTAATTTTTTTTCACACCATTTCAGTTCTGCTTTGATCTGCAGTCCTCTTGAGCTTCCTCTCAGCTTCTCTGAACAGGGGGGTATTCCAGGTAGGAGGTTCAACAAACTATGGGTCTAACCAAGAATTGTGAGTTGACTTACTCTGAGATGGGAAACGCTGAGTATCCGGTTCCAGAACAGCTGATCTGAATTAGGTAAATCAACTCTGAGTATGTTAACCTTGAGTTTGGGGCGTGCGCGACCACTATACAAAGCCATCATCAATGGAGCCCCGATACCTTGATTCACCATGGCAACTACTGAGAAAAAAAGCTCGAGTTACGTCACCTCACTATAACTGGAGCTCCCCCTGTAGGCCCGTGGCGAATATGATCATATATTTCACAAAAAGTAACACCGCTGCAGACGCTAAGGAGAGAGAAGCGGCATGGAAGAAACTGCTGCCCGAGTCAATGCTTCAGTTTTAATGCACCACTCCACTGACTTACCTCACTTAAAATTGTAGCATACAGGTGAAAAAGTGGTGTAACGTATTTGGAAGCAGCTAAAAATGAAATAAGAAAACGTAATTCAGAAAAGGCACATTTTGCTGGGTTATGATTGTACCTCGCTTTGATTTTATTCATATTTGACGTAGGGTATTAAACAAAGTAAATATTAATTCAGTGGCTACTTCAACATGTAGTAATTTAAACCCTCAACAGAAAGCTGTTTAACACATATGTCCTCTCAAGACTAACATGTGACGATGTGTACATGAATATTAAATAAAATACTTCCTAAAAATAAGATGAACAAGAAGGCAGATATGGCCGGACAATGTTAAGAAATGATTGAGTGTAATGAACAGTGATACCGTTCTAACAGATATTCATCTCGGAATTGAGCCCTGAGTACATCTCCCGACATAAGGCATTGCGAATGAATTCTGCCTCGATATCTATCGGATTGCGAAGAAACGGACAACCCATGTGTGGCAGCTTGCTGTCTGGCAGGTGGGAGGAGACAAGTAGAAACTCAGGGTTTCTTAAAGAACACCTGCCAGCGAGCAAGTTATGTTCACAGAGTCAGTTACCATGGTGACTGAGTTTCAGTTACCTCTCTTTCTGGAACGGATAACACAGTGTTTCCCTCATCTCAGGGTTAACTTACTCTGAGTTTTCACATAACCCGGTTTCTGGAATACCCCCCACGATGATCAGGGTTATTGACTGCAGAACAGCTGGACTGGTTGTCCAGTCAGTCGTAGGACTGTGTGATATGACGATATATTGAGGCCGGCTCTACGCTGGAGCAAGGGTTTTTTTTGTTTTTGCTTCTGATTGGGTGGGTTGCAGCCTACAACCCAATTACACTGTACTGCATGCATGAAGCTCCAACTTTCTTTGAAATTATTAGTTTAAACGCCCCATTTACCATGTTGATGATCAGTGCATCAGTCTATCCACTCAGCGCTGTGTCAGTGCTTCATTATCAAATCCAGTTTGCATAATGAGAGGATGCTCAAATCAATGAAACTCCATTCCATGTTTTCACTGCTACCTTACACACACACACACACACACACAGACACACACACACACACACACACACACACACAACCACACACACACACACACAGGGCTGGACTGGGACAAAAAATCGTCCCGGGCATTTTGAGCCGAGACCAGCCCACCAGGTATTGATAGAAAGACAATGAAGCCTCTGTCTTGTTGGTGTATATGTACTTGTCTAATACTCTTAAACCTACACCATCCTCCCAGTCCCGTTATTCTATACAGTACTTAGTGGAAACCAAAAGGCTGCTTGGTCTAGTTAACCTCCTGAACAATGAACAACGTATGATGGGATCCTGAAATTAGGACAGAGAGGAATAGAGGTGAGACATGATCATTGATGAATATTAAAATGAATAAATGAAAGATTTAGTAATATTTTCATAGACTATTTATTCACAACATCAATAAACAGCACAGCAACACAGAATATTTCCTCAAACATGGCAACCTTTAAAAAGTGAAAGGAGACAGAGAGAGAAAGGTCAGAAAGAATAACACTTGATGGACTTACTTATGATCACAATAATAATCTTTACACTAGAAAATGTGGGAAAATAGTTGTCTCCTGCTCTTCCGTCTCCTCTCTCTCACACATGGTGGGTTAAAACCTGGTGTAACATATAAAGATTGACACAATATGTTGAGGTTTGGAGGAGTTCCCAGATAACAACAGCATAAATTAAATATTTAATTTTCACCTGACAAAAATGTTCATTTTTAGAGTGAATAATATTATTAATAATATTGACAGATGACGTGTGAGTTGCTGATCAGAATGAAAAAGTGTTTCTGTCTGTATTTTAAAAAGGATAAAGTGAGAGGAGGATAAAAGGAGGAAAGAGGAGAGACGGGAGGAGAGATTGGACTAAAAGGAGGAGAAAACACAAGAGGATGAGAGATGTAAGAAAAGAAGGAGGGAGGATGAGGAAGAGGGAAGAAAAGAAGACATGATTAAAGAAAATGAAAGGATGAAAAGAGGAGGAAATGAGAACACTGGAAAGACGATGAGATCAGGAAAGGATGGAGGGAAAGGGAGGAAAAAGGAGAGAAAGAAGGAGGGAATTACATATGAAAATGAGTGGAGAATACATGGGGATGAGAGATGGAAGAAAAGAAGGAGGGAGGAGGAGGGAAAAGAAAGGTGTAATAAGGGGAGACAGATAGGATGAGAGGAGGACGAGAAAGGAAAAGAAGGAAGAGTAAGAAGAAAGTGATGAAGAAACAAGAAAAGTCGAGAGGATAAGAGGAGAGGAGGAAAACAGAGAGACATATGAAGAAAGGACAGAGTGAGAGAAGAGGATAAAATGAAGAAAAGAGGAGAGACAGAAATAAGAAGAGGAACAGTGTGTTTAAAGCACAGCAGCAGCTTTATGCTTGTTTGGTTGGTTCAGTTTAAAAAGTCTTAATGAGAAATCTTCTTTATTTCCATCTGTTCAATAAATCAACTCTGAGCCTGATCCACTTCTAAAACATCTGGAACTCTTTCATTGATAAGCAAAGACAATTAGTTTAGTTACTAGAAAAGTCCAGAGAAATTTTGAGTGCCATGGGGCTACTGCCGGGATGAGTACACGATTTATTTCCAGTGTTCAAAAGTCACCCTCATCATATTCAGCCAATCACAAAAAAGTAGCTCAGTTTCCGCCCAGCAACAGGCCCTACGGTTGCTATGGTGATGTGTGAGAATCTGCTTGGAAATTCTCAAAATGCCCCCAGAATTTGGCTTCGGACAAGGTCCCAAACAATTGCAAACTGTGAGAAAACCGTAACTCCTGTCCAAAAACCAAAAACACAGTGAGAGACACAGAAGCCGGCAGATTCTGACAGGGTTCATTTGATTCAGATATTCCTTAAAATGAGCGCGTAAGCTCAGTGCGAAGACAGAGTGAGATTCTTTTGAGAAAAAAAAGACGATTACATTAGGGTCAATGGGGAGCGAGACAGGTATTGCCGCCGGTCTCGCCCCCCCGTTTAAATTTCCGCCTGTCAATGTCACATTTTATGAATCCCAACACCTATGTCTACATTTTGACAAAAAATTATTTGTTTCCTTTTCACGGTTTGGCCGTGAGCTTGAGTTAAAAATAAAAATTAAGATTATTTTTTACTGTTTCTCGCACTCAAGCTAACTGACGTTTCCATTCTAACTTTGAAGAAAAAGTGATTTCCACTCCTCGTTTGACTGCCCATAGTTTGAAAAGTTTACATGTAATGTGAAAACAGTTTCAAGAGAGCACAAGTTTTCCTCCATTTTAAAGTATGAATCACATTTCTACGTGCAGGTATGAGAGAGCTAGGT
Source organism: Scomber scombrus (assembly GCF_963691925.1). NCBI lineage: Eukaryota > Metazoa > Chordata > Actinopteri > Scombriformes > Scombridae > Scomber > Scomber scombrus. The sequence continues at coordinate 30,845,449 of NC_084976.1, read as the reverse complement.
GACTGCGAAAAAAGGTGAAAAAAATTTGAATTTGTTTTTGTTTTTCAAAAAAATTCCCATTCATTTCCAATGGTGAATTCTCCCGTTTTTTTTGGAATAACTTTGGGAAGAATTGGAATTTCAACACCAAAAGTCATAGCACTTCTTTCCCGATTGAACCGCACGTTTTGATGTAATATATTGTCAGGGTTTTCTCAAAGCTGCAGGACGAGTTACGCGCTGAAATTTGGCGGAAGAATAATAAAAAGTATGGATAAGATTAAGAGATGCCTGGCAGCTACGCACCCGTGGCACTAATTAGAAGAAACACAATATAGGAAAAGATATTTACTGAAACAGTATTTTATATATTCATAAAATATACAACCAGCAGTTAAATTACTAAAGCATACACACATTTCTAGACATAACCTCTTAATGTTGCTCTGAGTGCAACACAATGATGCATTGACTTAAATATGTACAAAATGTTTTTACCATCACAGTCACTCAAATTTCTGTGAGAAACACTGAAACACTGGATTTGTAATATCACATTAGAAGTGTGTTGTTCAATTTGTGTGATATAGGATTCTTGCTATTTATTTTTATTTTTTATTTTTATTTTTTTATTAGCAATATGTTATAAATCATAATAATTAAATACAATATATATGAGATAGAGTGAGTGTGAGTAGCCAAACACTCGCGGCAACACATACATGGCATTCTCTCCCAAATTTATTTTAAACTGTTATATCAACAAATAGGGTTAGAATACAAAATTAGAGGTTTGATGGTCTGCATGAAAAGACACACACACACACACACACACACACACACACACACACACACACACACACACACACACACACACACACACACAGCATATACATGAATAGCGTTGAGAAGAAGAAAAAATCCCCCATTCTGAATAAAAAATCTTTGTATATATATTTACAATCTAGTTGATATGATATTACATGTTATTAATCTTTACAGAGTATCCAGTAACCTTCTCATGTGGCTTCTCACTGTTTAAACAGATAAAGCCGCCTTTTTGCAGATCCAACCGTTTTTGTTTCCACAGTTCACTGATTTCCATCCTTGGTTATGGACAGAAATTGCACAGTAGTCGTTGTTAGCAGGTTGTGTCATCCAGGATTTGAGAGAAGAACATAATGTTTAGATCAAGGCTGATAGATTTTATGATTCAAACTGTTTAGGAATGTGACTTTTACTTTTCAGCCGGATCACTTCCATCGATCCACTTCCATTTCCCTGCTTCAGCTCTCAGTCCAATCCAGTAGCCAGCGAGTCCTTCAGTTTTATAACTGTTATCACTGATGAATGTCTGAGGACAACAGAAAGACACTTATGAGAGATATTTAAACACTGAACTTAAATAAACACACTGTGGCTCACAGACTCAGAAAATACAGTTTCTTTTCATATATGACATCATAAAATTCCCACAGTTTTCTCATTACCTTTTCATCTTCATTAACTATTACAGCCAAGTCTGATTTCTTTGCTCTGCAGTTCTCTTGAGCTTCCTCCCAGGTTTTCTGACCAGAAGTATCAGGGTTATGGATTAAATAACAGCTGGACTGGTGGTGTAGCCAGCCCTTCAGACAAGGTTTACACTGTCTGTCTGAAATAAGAGAAACCAACAAATAAACAACATTACTGCATTGTTACATTATTATTGGTTATTTTTTTACTTGAATTATGAGATCTGAACTTACTTCCATCTTTTATTGGGCAGTAGGCATCAATAGTAACGCAGTTCTCTATTTTTCGTATTTGTTCTGTTAAGATGTTCAGTGTCTTCAGCTCCTGGTTTTGTGTCTTCAGCTCCTGGTTTTGTGTCTTCAGCTGCTGGTTTTGTGTCTTCAGCTGCTGGTTTTGTGTCTTCAGCTGCTGGTTTTGTGTCTTCAGCTGCTGGTTTTGTGTGTTCAGCTGGTGGTATAGTCTCTTCAGGTGCTGGTTCTCTGCAGTTAGTTTCCTGATATTGATTTCTGAGACAGCGTAGTCCTTTGTCAGGTTGGTTTTCAGCTTCTGGTTTTGTGTCTCCAGTTTCTGGTTCTCTACGGTCAGCTTGTTGTTGTTTCCAGAGATGACAGATGTAACTACAGCAACAGACAGAGGAAAGGGTCGAGGTTTGAGAATTTGTTGCAAAGCAATTTTATTTATGCAACACATCTTATACAAAAACACATTATCATAAAAACATTTAAATGACAGGTTCACATTATGATATGATCACATTATATGAAAGCTATGAGGAAATATAAAAACAGGGTTTTCAATTCTGCTTTGAAGCTGTGACAGAGTTGTTGAATTAACAGATAATGCTGACTTGTGTTAACTAAATGTTTTAAAAGTCGGTCTTTAATACAATACTCAGGTGTCGATACAAACATTAAAACTTGTTTTGTGTGCTGTAAATATTCCTCCTGTTCATACTGACCATTAAAGTCTGTGTAAAGTGATAATAAATATGTGTTCTGAGTTTGACATACCACAGAAAAGTGTGTTGTTAACCACCCTGCCAAATTCGAATGATTAAAAAAATCGTCAAATATATGAAATTAGGCTTCAAAGTTGTGTAAAAGTCTGCCTATTTCTCTTCTCACAAACGCTGTGGGAGGGGCCGTCGAGTCCGCTGAAACCCCGCCCCCTACCAAGTGTCACCTGTCAATCAAAGTCACCACCCCTACCAGAAACATGGACGCTAGGTCTGAGAGCTTTCTGCTGCTAGCTCAGCTGCTAGCTCGGCGGCTAACTCGGCTGCTAACTCGGCGGTTAGCTCGGTGGCTAACTCGGTGGCTAACTCAGCTAACTGTAGACTGTAGTAGTAGTGTGCGCTGAATATATTTATACCTCTACAGCAGCAGGGGCGGGTTTATGTGATTTTCAGACCCGCCCATTAAATCCAGACACAGAAATCTTGAAACACAGTTTGTGAAGCCTAGCCCCGCATTTCAAATCTAAATGGTTGAAATGCTTTTTACACCTTTTTTAGAAATACATTTATGACCTATTTAATGTGTTTAGAAGAAAATGTCTGAATTCACTTTACACAGTCTTTAAAAGATCCCCTCTAAACATGTCTGCAAAGATATATTACAAACCTTGTGTCCATGCGTGTGTGCATGCGTGCGTGTGACTGTGTGTGTGCGCGCAAGCGTGCGTGTGCATGCATGCATGTGTGTATGTGTGTGCATGCGTCAGTATGTGTGTCTGCGTGTGTGCGTGTGTGTCTGCGTGTGTGTGCATGTGCATTTGTGTGTGTGAATGGATGAATACGTGTTAAATTATAAAGCACTTAAAAGCACTACATTAAATGCAGTCAGAACAGAAGTGTAGGATCTCCTCCATTTGAAGGCCGTTATGAACAGAAGGAATGATTGCACCAAGCCAAAACTGTAACAGGGTACATATTGTAACGTTGTGGGGTAGCTAGGTGGGTAGAGGAAGGACGACGAAGAGGCAGAGTTGCAGTTGTCAGGTCAACAGAGCCCAGATTTATTACTTTGTCGTAGCAACAGCTAACCCAAGGTTGAGGTGTCCCCGGAAAACAACAAACAGCCTGTCTCCTCACTGAACTTCTGCTCATTTCATCTATATCCCGTTCCCACTCCCCTTCCAACCCCGTCTGACGTGAACTGTCGTAACACCCCTTACCCCCTCCCCACAACTTATCAACAAATACCCCTACGGTGGACACCTCCCTCAATAGAAATATTGTACTCAACACACATAATAACAATCACTATATACCCAGCGTTACACTGCCCCCCACTTTCTAAATCTCCTCGTCCGAGGAGTCAACTTTCAGTCGAAATAACTCTACGCTGTCTTCTGGGCCGAGGGGTCCTCCCCACCCTGCCCTCCCCAAAATACTGTGTGGGGATAACTGCTCCAGGCGGTGTGACCTGAACGTCCATCTGCTGTTGGGCCGCCAAACGCAGTGGCCCCCTTGAAAGGTGCTGTGGGGATGGGGCCCCCTCTGCCTGATGTGTTTGCACAACCGTAGGAGACCGGGGATCCTGTCTGTGGTTTGGTTGGTTCAATCCTCGGTATGGTGCCAGGCGGTCGCGGTGTATCACCACCACTCGGCCCCGTCCTGTCAGCCTCACCCTATAAACTACCTCCCCCACTCGTTCCAACACCCGGCAGGGTCCAACCCAATTACCTGCAGTTTAGGTGACTTCCCCTTGGTCCGCTTTGGTGCATAGACCCACACTAAGTCCTCTGCCTTGAAGTGAGTCCCTTTTGTGTGCTGGTCATAAGCTCGCTTTTGCTGGGCCCCCGCAGTCTCCGCTTGTTTCCTTGCAAACTCGTGGGCCTGATCCAGCCTCTCTCTTAGTTGGGTAGCATAGTCCGGACCAGCTGGTACTAGAGGGGTATCTGGGGGACGCCCATACGCCAGAGTAGGGGGTGTCCTGAGTTCCCTACCCAACATCAACAGAGCTGGCGTGCACCCCGTGGTCTTTTGTGTCGCTGAACGGCAAGCCATTAAGACTAGTGGTAGCTGCAGTTCCCAGTCCTTCTGATCCTTGGCTACCACCAGGGCTAGCTGTGCCCCTAAAGTGCGAATAAACCTCTCCACCAGCCAGTCACTCTGGGGGTGTAGAGGCGTCGTCCGGTTCTTGTGTATTCCAAGTTGTTTACACATTTCCATGAATAGCTTGGCCTCGAAATTCCTCCCTTGGTCGGAGTGCAGTTCAGTGGGCACCCCAAAACGGCTGAACATCCCTTCAATCAGCACCTCACAGACAGTAGCCGCCTCTTGATCCGGAACAGCCACCGCCTCCGGCCATTTGGTGAAGTAGTCCAGTGCCACCACCACATAACGATTTCCACTTGACGTGCAGGGAAATGGGCCTAGTATGTCAACAGCCACTCTGTCCATTGGTGCCCCAACCTGGTACTGTTGTAGTGGTGCTCTACTCTGGCCTGTGGGTCCCTTGAGGGCAACGCAGGGATCACATCTCTGGCAAAAGGCTTCTACGTCACGCCTACAAGTGCTCCAATAGAATCCCTGTCGCACCCTCTTCAATGTTTTGTTTACCCCAAAGTGCCCCACTCCTGGTTGGCCATGATGGAAGCTAAGTACCTCCTCCTGTCGACTCTTTGGCACCACCACCTGCCATCTCTCTCTTCCCGACGCCGGCTCCTTCCAACGTCTCCAGAGTACTCCATCCCGTAGCGCCAGGCCCTCCCACTGTGACCACAGGCCCCTCAGGCCCCTCCCGATGAGGCAATCTCTGACCAATCTGGACGCTGGTTGGCCTCCAGCCACTCTAACACTGTCCTCAACTCAGAGTCCCCCAGCTGCTCTCTGGCCCAGTCTGTTGTATCATCCAGCCGCAGGGCCATACAGCGCTCTGTTTGCTCCTTCACCGCCTCCCTGTCCCTCGCTTCAGCGCGGCCACAGTGCACACAATCGGGTCCACAAGGTCGCCTGGAGAGTCCATCCGCATTTGTATGACTGTTCCCTTGCCTGTGTACCACAGAGAAGTTGTACTCCTGTAGCTGTTTGATCCATCTCGCGACCTGCCCTTCCAGCTCTCGGAACGACATCAACCACCTGAGGGAGGCATGGTCTGTCCGAATTACAAACTTGAGTCCACACAGGTAGTGTTTGAAGTGGTTCACAGACTCGACCACAGCCAACAGTTCTTTCCAGGTGACGCAATAGTTGCACTCTGGCCTCAAGAATGTCCTGCTGTAATAAGCGATCACTTGCTCACCTTTGGGCGTGATCTGGGCTAGGACTGCCCCTAGGCCATCATTGCTTGCGTCTGTGTCCAACACATACTGTCCCTCCGGATCTGGGGTCGTCAACACCGGGGACTGACACAGGACTGATTTCAGTGCATCAAACGCTTGCTGCTGCTCGGGACCCCACACAAATCGCACATTCTTGCATGTCAGCTGGTTCAGAGGTGCAGCTACAGTTGAGAACATGGCAATGAAGCGGCAGTAATAAGAGGCTAACCCCAGGAAGGAGCGCACCTCAGACGCATTCTTCGGAACTGGCCAGTCCCGGACTGCCCTGACCTTTTCCTCCAACGTGCTCACCCCCTGCGCACTCACTTTGTTGCCCAGGAAAGTTAGTTCTTTCTGCATCAGTCTGCATTTCTCAGGGTTCAACTTTAACCCTGCCTGTTGGATCTTGGAGAAGGCCAACCGGAGGGCCTGCAAAGCAGTGTCGAAGTCCGGGCCATGGATCAGAACATCGTCAAGATAGACTTGCTTGTTTCGTGACGGAACATCCACGAGCACTTGCTCCATGAGCCTTTCGAATGTGGTCGGGGCGTTGCATAGCCCGAACGGCATGACTGTGAATTGCCACAGTCCAGAACCAGTCGTGAAAGCTGTCTTGGGCCGGGCCTCCGGGGACAGTGGCACCTGCAAATACCCACTCCTTAAATCAAGAGAGGAGAACCAGGTGGAACCTCTGATTCCATCCAACGCATCATTGACTCGGGGCAGGGGATATGAGTATTTGACTGTGATCTCATTCAGCGGCCTGAAGTCGACACAAAAGCGCCACCCTGGATTAACTTTCTTTGGTACCATTACCACAGGTGACACCCATGAGCTGTTTGAAGGTTCGATCACTCCAGCTGCTCTCATCTCCGCCACACACTGTTCAGCTGCCGCCTGTTTATTCAATGGTATGCGACGCGGGCGCTGACGAATTGGATGCGCTGTGCCTGTGTCAATCTCATGCTGGATTAAGTGGGTCCTGCCCAGATCCGAAGGTGAAGTGGCAAGAATTGATCGAAACTCACACAGCAAATCCCATAACTGCTGCTGCTGCTCTGCGGACAACCCCTCTCTACTACTCTCCAGCACAACCTTGATAGTTTCCTCTTGGGTGGGTGGGCTTTGTGGGATACAACACGTGATGCTGCCATTCCCAGCTGAATTATTGGCGGCAAGTTCGCCAGTCAGGCACAGTTGGGGGTCTGAGCCGGTTAGTTTCACTGGAAGATCCTGATAAAGAATGGCACCTGTGGACAGGGGTATCAAACCTAATTGGCCTTTATCCCGCACCACATCCACACATGGAAGGGTTGTCAGTTCCTGGGTGTCTGTCCAACTGGTGGATGGTTGTGGACCCTGAGAAGAAACTATTGGTGATGGCTCTAGTCGAACCACACGCTCACTTGGAGACTCAGGGAGCTCCGGACATAGATCCGTCGGCCATACTGTGGTGCCAGTGTACGGTGGCAGTCTATCAGATGTGCTGGGTGCCTGGACTGACTTACACAGATCATCATCAGCTATCAGGGGTAGTGGGGGACCATCCATGAACGTCACTGTTCTCTGCCCCACATCCAACACTGTATTGGTGTCCTTCATAAAGTCAAAACCTAGCAGGCACTCCTCTTGAATTTCTGCCACCCACATTATGTAAGGGAAAGTCTGCTTCCCCAGCTGGATATCGACTGTGCAATGGCCCAGCATGGCTGCTTGATCTCCGGTCACTGTGATGAGGGTCCGCACTGTTGAGCACCACTGGAGATCCTCCGGGAGCATGTCTGGCTGTATGATCGTCACTGTTGAATCAGAGTCCATGAGCGTACACACTGATTTCCCATTAATCAGGGACCACACCCGTGACACTTTAGGTCCTGAAAGGGGGGACGCAGGGCCCACTACCTCAAAACAGTTATTCCTAGCAGCTGAGTGCATGGAAAGTGCATGAACAGGGGCGGAGTAACCTTCCTCACCTCCGCTCCCCACCCCGTTTCCCGACGGCTGGCTTTGGGCAGGTGGCATGGGATCGTTGAGTTCAGGGCAATGGTACTGAATGTGACCCCTCTGGCCGCATCTCCAGCAAGTCTGCGCCTGCGGGTCTGGTGGACCCCTGTAGTCTTGAGGCCTAGGGGGTCTTTGGGCGTCCCGTTGTGTAGGGGGGGGATAGAGGGGCCGTGGGCGAGAGGGCTGCGGGGGTTTCACATTCCAGCTCTCTGTAAAGATCTGTTCCACCTCCTGTGCACGCTCCAGTGCCCCCTCCCAAGATAAGGGGTTGCTAAGTCGCACCTGCTCCCGCAGTCTGTCAGGTGTCAGCCCACTGATAAAAGCTTCCTTTGTAAGGATAAACCTCTGCTCCTCACTGAACTCTGGAAATGCTTTGCGGGCTAGGTGGCGTAGCTCAGCTGCATAGACCCCCAATTTCTCACCTTCCCGGCGTTTTCTCTCATTAAACAGTCGCCTTGCGGTCGATTTACTGGTGGGATCGCCAACTGTCTTTCTATGGCCCATGCTATAGCTAGGGGATCAGTCATGTCCATCTCTGAGAGGTCTAACAGAACCCTTCTAGCCTCTCCCTCAAGGGCCGCGGCCAACTGGACCGCACTTTCAGTCTTGTCCCACTGATTGGCTCTCGCTATCAGCTGGAATTGCGCCCAGAATTTCTCCCAATCAGTAGATCCATCGTATCGCCCTGCTTTCACTTGGCCTTTCGTCTGATGAGTTGTAGCCGCATTAGCTGTGGGGGCACCAGCTATAGCTGCAGCGAGGGCTTGTGCGAGAGCAGTGGTCAGCAGTGCAGTAGAGTCTGGGAAGGACACTGGACCGGAGTGAGGGGGGTCCCCGGTGGCACAGCCAGACCGATCTGCCATTGGGTTGCAGTAATCCCATTGGTCGCCGCTAGCTCTGTCCCCGATCCGTCCCGGTGTGAGCGATCTCATGTGATTAGCCTGGTTAGTTGCAAAGCTAACATCACCCTTCAGAGCTGAGGTTTGGGTTGCTGGAGTCATCGGAACATAGTTCCCACCACTAGGGCTCATGTAGTTAGACTGGTTAGCTGCTATGCTAACAGTCTCCAGTTGCGATATCATAGCATCCTGGTAGCTAGCTCCCTCAGCCGATGGGCTATCCAACCCATCCGTGCACAATCAGCCTGCGAACTAGCTGGTTCAAACTGGGATGAAGCAGGGATATTTTGATTCGGAGGCAACACTTTGTCAGTATCTTGCAGTGAGGGTTGTTTAGTAGGAAACTCAGAGTCACATCTTTGGTTACCAGCCCTGCTGTGCTGTTCAACCATCTCAGCATAACTAGCCTTCAGCCACTGCTTGAACATTTCCCTCTCAGTTTCGTGCTGAGCATGACTTGAATGCATCATCCTCCCTTTCTGAGCTTGACTTGTATGCATCATGCCCCCTTTCTGAGCTTGACTTGAATGCATCATGTCTTCCTCATCTGCACTTGAACACACCATCATTACTTTCTGATCTTGCCATGAATGCACTTCCGTTTCTTCCTGAGCTGCACTTGAACGCACCTTAATTTCTCTTTGAGCATGACGCTGCCGCCCCTCGCTCGCCTTCATCCCTCCCGACGGAGGCGGAGTTAGCCATCCACACGCTTCCATCTAGTTACCGGAGATGCAGGATAAGTCCAGCACTTCTGACACCATTGTAACGTTGCGGGGTAGCTAGGTGGGTAGAGGAAGGACGACGAAGAGGCAGAGTTGCAGTTGCCAGCTCAACAGAGCCCAGATTTATTACTTTGTCGTAGCAACAGCTAACCCGAGGTTGAGGTGTCCCCGGAAAACAACAAACAGCCTGTCTCCTCACTGAACTTCTGCTCATCTCATCTATATCCCGTTCCCGCTCCCCTTCCAACCCCGTCTGACATGAACTGTCGTAACACCCCTTACCCCCTCCCCACAACTTATCAACAAATACCCCTACGGTGGACACCTACCTCAATAGAAATATTGTACTCAACGCACATAATAACAATCACTATATACACAGCGTTACAATATAAACATCTGACTATTGTTTTATAACTAACTTTGAAAATATGTTAATCTATCCTTTACATAAGAACTAACAACAATAATAACAAGCTATGAAAAAACATTTAATTTGATGTGATATTCACATAAAGGATACTCACAGTAGATATGAAGGACCAAGATTACCAACAGTATCACCCAACTCACTGCTACTGGTAGAAAACACTGAGTGAAGGAGCCACACTTCTTATCTAAGAAAACAATAAGGATTGAGCAGAATGATGTCAACACTTTGATTTCAAAATGGGCTTTTTATAGATTTTTGATTCATTAGAAAAACTTTCAATTCTTAAAGTATATAAAAAATCCATGCTCATAATACTAACGTTTGTCAACTAAAGTATGTTTCTAACATACCTGAGGTGGCTGACATCTTGTCCACAGTGCACACAGCTGTATTGACGTAGCCACTTTCTTCTTCAAGTTCATCTGAAACAGTTCAGATCAAACACTGATGTTTAAATATCTGCAGTAAATTGCGTCTTATTTACAGAATCACATTTTTGTATTAGAAAGCATCTTACCTCCCATTGAAGAAACATTTCGATGTGTAAAAGCAACAGTGAGCGTCTGTGTGTTTATGTTCATCCTGAACTAAAGAGACTGACAGCCAGCAGTCCTGTATGAAGACTATAAAGACATATAAAGTACAGAGAAGAGGAGGGTTTCAGTTCTAATTTAAGTTGTGAAAGGTGTTAGGTTAGTGGGTTAGGTGTTAGGGTTAGTGGCTAACACTTCTTGACATCTTCTCTGGAAATAATCTAATGGTTTTAATGGTTTTAACAGGTTGTGGTTGCAACCTATTTTCACACTATTTTAGTTCTGCTTTTCTCTGCAGCCCTTATGAGTTTCCTCTCAGCTTCTTTGAACAGGAGGATCAGGGTTATTGACTGCAGAACAGCTGGACTGGTCAGTCATAGGACTGACAGTGCATCAGTCTATGCACTCAGCGCTGGGTCACACTTCATTATCAAATCCAGTCTGCATATTGAAAGAATGCTCAAATCAATTTAAAAAAAAAAACATTACATGTTTACACTGCTACCTTACACCCAGACAGAGTTATACACACACACACACACAGACAGACACAACCCTTATAGCCTGTCAGTCTGTTCCTTGCTGCCCTTTCGTCTGTGTGTGTGTGAATGTGTGCAGCAGCTAATGGGACACAAAGACACTGAGACAGAACATGTACAATGTGTGTGTGTGTGTGTGTTAATCATATTTAAGCATAAAGAATATTTATTTAAACTAATTAATTAAGGTCTACTTCATTTTTTCACAGACAGGAACATCACTGTTATGAAATTATTAAGTAAATCTTATCATTAAGAGAGTAGATTTTATTATACTTTTTTATGACTGGAAATCTGCTTGGAAATTGTCTGGAAATAAATCATGTACTCATCCCGGTTCAAAAGTCACCCTGATCATATTCTGGTTATGAGAAATGTCTTGTTATATTGTTAGTATAGCGCCCCCTGTTTGCAGAAATGGCTCAAATACGACACACTTTTGTATTGTGAGTGTATGCACAATATTTACAAAGTTCAATTTTACCTTGAAGATGTATGGCACATTAAGTGCATCAGGCCATGCCAGGAAACTTAAGTGAATACTTTTAGCCAATCACAAAAAAGTAGCTCAGTTTCTGCCCAGCAACAGGTTGCCAAGGGCAGCTAAGGCCGTACGGTTGCTATGGCGATGTGTTAGAATCTGCTTAGAAATTCTCAAAATGCCCCCAGAATTTGGCTTCTGACAAGGTCCCGAACAATTGCAAACTGTGACAAAACCGTAACTCCTGTCCAAAAACCGAAAACACCGTAAGAGACACAGAAGCCGGCAGATTCTGACAGTGATTATTTTATTCAGATATTCCTTAAAATGAGCATGTAAGCTCAGTGTGAAGACAGAGTGAGATTATTTTGGAAAAAAAAGACGATTACATTAGGGTCAATGGGGAGCGAGACAGGTATTGCCGCTGGTCTCGGCCCCCCCGTTTAAATTTTGTTAATACACCGCCTGTCAACGTCACATTTTATGAATCCCAACACCTATGTTTTTTGTTTTGACAAACAATTATTTGTCTCCTTTTTACGGTTTGGCTGTGAGCTCGAGTTAAAAATAATAATTAAGGTTATTTTTTACGGTTTCTCGCACTCAAGCTAACTGACGCTTCCACTCTAACTTTGAAGAAAAAGTGATTTCCACTCCTCGTTTGACTGCTCATAGTTTGAAAAGTTTACATGTTATGTAAAAGCAGTTTGGTATTTTTCGAGAGAGCACAAGTTTTCCTCTGTTTTAAAGTTTGAATCACATTTCTACGTGCAGGTATGAGAGAGCTAGGTGACTCCGAAAAAAGGTGAAATTCCCATTCATTTCCAATGGTGAATTCTCCCGGTTTTTTGGTAATAACTTTGGGTATAACTTTTTGGAATTTCAACACCAAAAGTCATAGCACCTCTTTCCCGATCGAACCGCACGTTTTGATGTATATATTGTCAGGGTTTTCTCAAAGCTGCGGCACGAGTTGCGCTGAAATTTGACTGAAGAATAATAAAAAAGTATGGAGAAGATTAAGAGATGCCTCGGAGCTGCGCACCCGTGGCACTAATTAGAAGAAACACAATATAGAAAAAGATATTTACTGAAACAGTATTTTATATATTCATAAAATATACAACCAGCAGTTAAATTACTAAAGCATACACACATTTCTAGACATAACCTCTTAATGTTGATCTGAGTGCAACACAATGATGCATTTGACTTAAATATGTACAAAATGTTTTTACCATCATAGTCTCTCAAATTTCTGTGGGAAACACTGAAACACTGGATTTGTAATATCACATTAAAAGTGTGTTGTTCAATTTGTGTGATATAGGATTCTTGCAATTTACTTTTACTTTATTGGCAATATGTTATAAATCATAATAATTAAATACAATATATATGAGATAGAGTGAGTGTGAATAGCCAAACACATACATGGTATTCACTCCCAAATTTATTTTAACTATTATATCAACAAAAAGGTTTGATGGTCTGCATGAAAAGACACAGACACACACACACGCACACACATACACACACACAAACACACACATATACAGACACATATACACCTACACACACACACATATACACCTACACACACACACACACACACATATACACCTACACACACACACACCTACACACACACACATATACACCTACACACACACATATACACCTACACACACACTCTCTCACACACACCTACACACACACACACACACACACATACACCTACACACATGCACACAAACACACACACACAAACACACACACACACATATATACAACTTCACATACACACGAACACACACACACACACACACATACATCTACACACGCACACACACACATATACACTTACACACACATACACCTACACACACATCCACATATACACATACACACACACACCTACACACATGCACACACACATACACACACAAACACACACACACACACACACACATACACACGCACACACACATACACATACACCTACACACACACACAGTTGCTTCTCAATTTTTAAACAGATAAAGCCGCCTTTTTGCAGAACCAACGGTTTTTGTTTCCACAGTTCACTGATTTCCATCCTTGATTTGGAACAGCAATTGCACAGACGCTGTTGTTAGCAGGTTGTGTCATCCAGGATCTGAGGGAAGAACATAATGTTTAGATCAAGGCTGATAGATTTTATGATTCAAACTGTTTAGAAATGTGAATTTTACTTTTCAGCCAGATCACTTCCATCGATCCACTTCCATTTCTCTGCTTCAGCTCTCAGTCCAATCCAGTAGCCAGCGAGTCCTGCAGTGTTCCAACTGTTAACACTGATGAATGTCTGAGGACAACAGAAAGACACTTATGAGAGATATTTAAACTCTGAACTTAAATAAACACACTGTGGCCCACAGACTCAGAAAATACAGTTTCATTTCATATATGACATCATAAAATTCCCACAGTTTTCTCATTACCTTTTCATCTACATTAACTATAACAGCCAAGTCGGATTTCTTTCCTCTGCAGTCCTCTCGAGCTTCCTCCCAGGTTTTCTGATCAGTAGTATCAGGGTTATGGACTGTATAACAGCTGGAATGGTGGTACAGCCAGCCATTTAGGCAAGGTTTACACTGTCTGTCTAAAATAAGAGAAACCAACAAATAAGCAACAATAATAATAATAATAAACTTTATTTATATAGCACCTTTTTAAAAACAGTGTTTACAAAGTGCTTTGACAGACAAAGCAAAATCATTACAATATAAAGCAGGAGACACACAACACAGAGAACAGTAACAAGATGAAGGTAGAAGACAATGGGATAGAGTAAGGAGATAATGAGAATATATAAAATTATATACAAATAAATAAGACAAAGTAAAATTCAAATAAAATAAAAGACAGTCAACATGTCTAATATGTAGCCTGGAGCTAGACCAACACTTGCTATAAAAGTGATCAGTAAAATCTTAAAATCGATTCTAAATGAACAGGGAGCCAATGAAGAGAAGCGAGGATTGGGGTGATGTGATGTCGTCTGTTAAAATCAGGCGGGGAGTTCCGGTCCTCTGAAATGAGGCCAACGCGGAAGTAACTTAAAACTGCATTCTATCAAAAGGCCACCAGGGGGCGACCGCTTTGGTGTCAAAAGGACTTCCGTCTCTATACAAGTCAATGGAGAATTCACCAACTTCTCACTTGATTTCTAACCTCAGTAAACGTTTTCAAAATGTGTTTATGGTCTCAATCGCTAGTTTAAAGCCTTCTTCAATGCAGTATGATGTTCATTTGGGACATTTTGGCCTCCCTGATTTTATATGTGACGATAAAGCAGGGTATGCATTAGGGCGTGGCTACGGCGCCTCATGCCCCTCCTGATGCCCATATAAGTAGAATCTGTTTTTATTTTTCCCAGCATGCACCTGAAATGTACAAGATGGTGCTGCTCAGATCCGAAACTATTGGCTTCCGAGCAGCAGTCCACAAACCAATGGGTGACGTCACGGATGTTACGTCCATTTCTTATATACAGTCTATGGTTAAAACCAGTAAGAAGCCGAGCTGCTGCGTTCTGAACTAGTTGGAGGCGAGAGAGACATTTTTGAGGTAACCTGGAAAGGAGAGAGTTGCAGTAATCTAAACGAGAGAAAATAAAAGCATGAATAATTTTTTCCAGGTCAGAGTGGGTGAGCATCGGCTTGTTTAGAGATTGTTCTTAATTGTAAATAACAGGACTGGAAACTTAATTCTGGGTCAAACAGGACTTCAAGATTTCTGGCAGTGGGCTCCAGGTACAACATTACTGCATTGTTACATTATGATTGGTTATTTTTGGAATTGAGTTATGAGATCTGAACTTACTTCCATCTTTTATTGGGCAGTAGGCATCAATGATCTGCTGGGCGACAGTAACGTTGTTCTCTATGTTTCGTATTTGTTCTGTTAAGTTCAGTGTCTTCAGCTCCTGGTTCTCTGCAGTTAGTTCTTTGATCTTCATTTCTGAGACAGCACTGTCTTTTGAAAGGTTTTCCAGCTTCTGGTTCTCTGCAGTCAGCTTGTTGTTGTTTTCAGAGATGACAGATGTAACTACAGCAACAGACAGAGGAAATGGTAAAACTTTGAGAATTTGTTAAAAGGCAATTTTATTTATGCAACACATTTTATACAAAAATATCTTTAACATTATCATAAAAACATTAAAATGACAGGTTCACATGATGATATGATCACATTATATGAAGACTATGAGGAAATATAAAAACAGGGATTTCAGTTCTGCTTTGAAGTTGTGACAGAGTTGTTGAATTAACAGATAATGCTGACTTGTGTTAACTAAATGTTTTAAAAGTCGGTCTTAAATCAATACTCAGGTATCTGTACAAACATTAAAACTTGTTATGTGTGCTGTAAATATTCCTCCTGTTCATACTGACCATTAAAAGATCCCCTCTATTCATGTCTGCAAAGATATATTACAAACCTTAGCTGTAGTGTGTGCGTGTGTTTGTGTCTGTGTGTGCATGAGTGTGTGTGCATGAGAGTATGTGTGTGTGTGCATGCATGTGTGTGCATGAGTGTGTGTGCATGTGTGTGCATGTGTGTGTGTGTGCATGCGTGTGTGTGTGTGTGTGCATGAGTGCATGTGCGTGAGTGTGTGCATTTGTGTGTGTCTGTGTGTGTGTGTGCATGAGTGTGTGTGTGTGTGTGTGCATGAGTGTGTGTGTCTGTGTGTGTGTGTGTGTGCATGAGTGTGTGTGTGTGTGAGTGCATGAGTGTGTGTGTGAGTGTGTGTGAGAATGGATGAATAAGAGCTAAATTATAAAGCACTTTAAAGCACTACATTAAATGCAGTCAGAACAGAAGTGTAGGATCTCCTCCATTTGAAGGCTGTTATGAACAGAAGGAATGATTGCACCAAGACAAAACTGTAACAATGTACATATAAACATCTGACTAGTGTTTTAAAACTGACTTTAAAAAAACAACAATCATAAAAACATGTAATTTGATGTGATATTCACATAGAGGATACTCACAGTAGATATGAAGGACCAAGATTACCAACAGTATCACCCAACTCACTGCTACTGGTAGAAAACACTGAGTGAAGGAGCCACACTTCTTATCTAAGAAAACAATAAGAATTGAGCAGAGTGATGTCAACACTTTGATTTCAAAATGGACTTTTTATTGATTATAGAAACTTCGAACTTTGAATGAATAAAAACTATGTTTCTAACATACCTGAGGTGGCTGACATCTTGTCCACAGTGCACACAGCTGTATTAACGTAGTCACTTACTTCTTCAAGTTCCTCTGAAACAGTTCAGATCAAACACTGATGTTTAAATATCTGCAGTAAATTGGCTCTTATTTACAGAATCACATCCAATCTTTTGCTGCCAGTGTGTTGTCATGTATCAGAAGCTTTAAAAAGAATAAACTAACATACTGTTTCACTAAAAGATTAAAACTTCATCAAGTGTTTATGTATTAGAAAGCATCTTACCTCCAGATGAAGCAACAGTGAGCGTCTGTGTGTTTCTGTTCATCCTGAACTAAAGACACTGACAGCCAGCAGTCCTGTATGAAGACTATAAAGACATATAAAGTACAGAGAAGAGGAGGGTTTCAGTTCTAATTTAAGTTGTGAAAGGTGTGAGGTTAGTGACATCTTCTTGACATCATGTCTGGATATATTCTAATTGTGTTTATGGTTTTAACAGGTTGTGGTTGCAACCTATTTTCACACTATTTTAGTTCTGCTTTTCTCTGCAGTTCTCTTGAGCTTCCTCTCAGCTTCTCTGAACAGGAGGATCAGGGTTATTGACTGCAGAACAGCTGGACTGGTCAGTCGCAGGACTGACAGTGCATCAGTCTATCCACTCAGCGCTCTACATGTTTACACTGCTACCTTACACCCAGACAGAGCTACACACACACACACACACACACACACACACACACACACACACACACACAACCCTTACTGGTGAAGTTAGAGCCTGTGAGTCTGTTTCTTGCTGCCCTTTAGTTCAGTCCGTGTGTGTGTGTGTGTGTGTGTGTGTGTGAAAATGTGTGCAGCAGCTAACGAGACACAAAGACACTGAGACAGAACATATGCAGCATGTGTGTGTGTGTGTGTTTGAGAGAGAGACAATAGATGAGTCTTTAGTTTCAGTGACGTTGGGATGATGAATGTGACGCACAACACAAACATCTTGTGGTTACATCAAACTGTTGCAGAGTTTTAACCGTAAGGCCCCATAAAGTATATTTACTCAAATGAAAATTTGTGTTTATTATTTCATGATTCTTAAGTTTGATAATTTGACAGAATTTTTTCTCATTAAACAGAAAAAAAGGATAAAATAACCAGTACAAGTTTATACCAGTGTTACTTTAGAAACCTGCTGAAATGAAAAATGAAATTTAATATTTTTATTATTAAGATAATGGACATAATATGTTTGTAATTGCATATTAACAATAACATTGTCAGATATTCAAAGTAATGTTATTTTCATGCACACAGTCTCAAGGTGCAGCTGGAGGAGAAGGAGAGTGTCCAGTTTAGGGACCTCAGAATAACCGCTCTGCTGTTTGCAGAGGATGTAGTTCTGTTCGCCTAAACACATCAGGAGCTCCAACAGGCTCTGAGACCGTTTGCAGCTAAATGTGAAGCGATTGGGATGAGAGTCAACACCTCCAAATAATCTGAGACCATGGTGCTCTGCTGGAAAAAGGTGGATTGCCCCCTCAGAGTTGGGAGGGAGTTGCTGCCCCAAGCGGAGGAGTTTAAATATCTCAGGGTGCTATTAACAGTGAGGGTAAGATGGAGCGTGAGATTGACAGGCGGATCAGTGCAGCATCAGCAGACCGTCCTGGTGAAGAAAGAGCTGAGCCTTAATTTACCAGTCAGTCTACGTCCCAACCCTCACCTATGGTCACAAGCTTTTGGGTAGCGACCCAAAGAATGAGATCCTGGATACAAGCGGCCGAAATGAGAGCGTCTGGGTTCATCCAGGTCACAAATAGCTGTTTTCCACCAAAGCAGTTCCAGTGCTGGTGCTGGTTCACTGTCGGTTCAACTGCGAACCAATTTGCTTTTCCACAGCTCGAGGTGGTTAGGGAGCCACGTCATTATGTCACTGTATACGTCAGTTACGTCAGTGGTTTCCCATAAAGACTCGCGCCAATCACCACTGTGTTACGTAACGCAGTTGTGATTGGCATAAACCCGCCCCTGCTGCTGTAGGCATAAATACATTCAGCGCACACTACTACTACAGTCTACAGTTAGCCAGTTAGCTGAGTTAGCCGCCGAGCTAGCAGCTGAGTTAGCAGCAGAAAGCTCTCAGACGTAGTGTCCATGTTTCTGGTAGAGGTGGTGACTTTGATTGACAGGTGACACTTGGTAGGAGGCGGGGGTTCAGCAGACTCGGCAGGCACTCCCACAGCGTTTGGGAGCAGAGAAAAAGGTTAATTTTTACACAACTTTGAAGCCTAATTTCATATATTTGCAGATTTTTTTAATCATTCAAATTTGGCAGGGTGGTTAACAACACATTTTTCTGTGGTATGTCAAACTCAAAACACATATTTATTCTTACCTTACACGGACTTTCAGTGAATACTTTTAGCCAATCAGCCAATCACAAAAAAGTAGCTACGTTTCTGCCCAGCGACAGGTTGCCAAGGGCAGCTAAGGCCCTACGGTTGCTATGGCGATGTGTGAGAATCTGCTTGGAAATTCTCAAAATGCCCCAGAATTTGGCTTCTGACAAGGTCCCGAATAATTGCAAACTGTGAGAAAACCGTAACTCCTGTCCAAAAAACGAAAACACAGTGAGAGACACAGAAGCATAAAATTAAGCATAAATAATATCAATTTAAACTAATTAATTAAAGTCTACTTCATTTTTTCACAGACAGGAACATCACTGTTATGAAATTATTAAGTAAATCTTATCATTAAGAGAATAGTTTTTATTATACTTTTTTATGACTGGAAATCTGCTTGGAAATTGACTGGAAATAAATCATGTACTCATCCCGGTTCAAAAGTCACCCTGATCATATTCTGGTTATGAGAAATGTCTTGTTATATTGTTACTATAGCGCCCCCTGTTTGCAGAAATGGCTCAAATACGACACACTTTTGTATTGTGAGTGTATGCACAACATTCACAAAGTTCAATTTTACCTTGAAGATGTATGGCACATTAAGTGCATCAGGCCATGCCAGGAAACTTAAGTGAATTCTTTTAGCCAATCTACCAATCACAAAAAAGTAGCTCAGTTTCTGCCCAGCAACAGGTTGCTAAGGGCAGCTAAGGCCGTACGGTTGCTATGGCGATGTGTTAGAATCTGCTTAGAAATTCTCAAAATGCCCCCAGAATTTGGCTTCTGACAAGGTCCCGAACAATTGCAAACTGTGACAAAACCGGAACTCCTGTCCAAAAACCGAAAACACTGTGAGAGACACAGAAGCCGGCAGATTCTGTCAGTGTTTATTTTATTCAGATATTCCTTAAAATGAGCGCGTAAGCTCAGTGCGAAGACAGAGTGAGATTCTTTTGAAAAAAAAAGACGATTACATTAGGGTCAATGGGGAGCGAGACAGGTATTGCCGCCGGTCTCGGCCCCCCCGTTTAAATTTTGTGAAGACACCGCCTGTCAACGTCACATTTTATGAATCCCAACACCTATGTCTACATTTTGTCAAAAAATTATTTGTCTCCTTTTCACGGTTTGGCCGTGAGCTCGAGTTAAAAATAAAAATTAAGGTTATTTTTTGCTGTTTCTCGCACTCAAGCTAACTGACGCTTCCACTCTAACTTTGAAGAAAAAGTGATTTCCACCCCTCATTTGACTGCTCATAGTTTGAAAAGTTTACATGTTATGTAATAACAGTTTGGTATTTTGGAGAGAGCACAAGTTTTCCTCCGTTTTAAAGTATGAATCACATTTCTACATGCAGGTATGAGAGAGCTGGGTGACTCTGAAAAAAGGTGAAATTTTGTGGGTTTTTCAAAAAATTCCCATTCATTTCCAATGGTGAATTCTTCCGGTTTTTTGGGGAATAACTTTGGGAAAAATTGGAATTTCAACACCAAAAGTGATAGCACCTCTTTCCCGATCGAACCGCACATTTTGATGTATATATTGTCGGGGTTTTCTCAAAGCTGCGGGACTAGTTACGTGCTGAAATAATAAAAAGTATGGAGAAGATTAAGAGTGACTGTTTAAGGGGGGCGCTGTTGAGCGATGAGCGAGTAGGACGCACTCTCCTGTAGCTCTCAGATTTTAAGTTTAAAACTCCATTTCAACAAAGCCATACGGACGAAACTTTGGGAAATTTACCCAATAACAGTTTGAGAACTTTTATACGAGAACAGGCACGTCGAAAATGCCGAGAAAAACTAATGCCAGACACGACCTGGACGAGGAGACGGGCCCGCATGAAGCCTCGGGCTCAGCTATCGAGATGAAAGCCGGTGAGAGCGCCCAGCAGGCGGATAGCAACGAGGTGCTAAAGGCCATAACATCACTCCACACAGAGCTAGCGCGTGTGAAGTCGGACATTTGCAACAAGATCGAGGCGGAGATTTCGGAGGTAAAGTACACCTTGAGAGGGGAAATAGCGGCGCTGAGAACCGATAATGACACAGCAATATCGGCGCTTAGTACCCAAGTCGGCGCACAAAACCAAGCTCTGAAGGAGCTAGCCGATGCTGCTAATGACACTTCAGACACAATACAAGAGCTGGAAAACAAAGTTAAGAAACTCTCCGGGCAAGTTGAAGCACTATCAGAGAAATGCCTTGACCTGGAAGGCCGTTCGAAGCGACAGAATCTGAGAATGGCCGGAATTAAAGAAGGGAGTGAAAATGGTCAAAAGCCGAGAGTTTGTGGCTCAGCTGCTAAAAGAGGTGTTAAACCTTACAGAGGCACCAGTCATAGACCGAGCCCATAGAGCCCTGAGGAAACGACCTGGCAATGATGAACCCCCTCGGCACTTTATTGCAAGGCTGCATTACTGCCACGCTTATGAAGATATAATGCAGAAGGCGATGTCCATCAGAGATCTAATGTACCAGGGCCAGCGGATACAGATCTTCAGAGACCTGCCACCTGAAGTCACAAGACGCCGAGCTGCCTTCACCCCAGCCAGAATGATACTACGTGACAAACCCGGGGTCAAGTTTGGACTCCTGTATCCTGTTAAGCTACGGCTGACACACAATGGGTCAGAGAGGTTCTTCACGGATCCAGAAGAAGCGCGCCAATACGCAACCCGCCATTTCGGGCCATCAGAGTGAGGTGATGGTGAGACTACAACAAGGGTCCAGATAAATCTCATTCCTTGAGATGAACTGAATCTGAGGACTCCAACAGGTGACCAGAAATCACGGCAATTGCCGGCGTTTTGTTTACATTTAAAGCTACATTTAAAAATTAGTCTTAGTGTGTTATACGATATTCCTTTCACATTTTGGTTTAATAAGCTAAGACTAATAGTTCTTTTTTTTTTTCTGGCTGAGCTGATAACAGAGTTAGAACCTCTCCTCACTCCATTTGGTGCCGTTCATAAAACTCTTCATGCACATTCAACCCGGATTGGATGGTGACATCAGGAGAGGAACAAAAGACTGTGTCCTAAGATTCTCTGTTCATCATTTGAATATGAATATTCCCAGTTATCGTTAGAATCAATATAATCACAGTTTATTAAGGTTTTTGGTTGTTTACATAACTGTTGAGCTACACAGTTACTGTAGGAGTAGGATAATGATTAAGAACAGGTTTTTTGATAAGAGTTGGGGAGATCGGACCTCTTGGGAGGAGGCCTGGTTTCATTCCCAGATTTATGACTGTAGGTTGACCCGTTGGGAGACGGGATTTTTCTTTTTGCTGGGGTTTTTCTTTACGGAGCACCTTAGGACAAGGGCAGGGTGGGCAAAAGTGCTACTTAGAACAAAATACACAGAAATAGAGACGCCATGTCAGAGGTTACAGATAAAGCAGATGTGCCATCATGACTACACATATTGACATGGCAGGGGGAGACATGAGAACAGGGGGAAATCTAACATTTTGCTCATGGAATGTAAATGGAATTAATGAACCGGTAAAACGAGGGAAGGTACTATCTCATTTGAGACAGATCCAAGCGGATGTGATTTTTTTACAGGAGACACATCTGAAAAATGAAGCACACAATAAAATTAGAGCCAGTTGGATAAACCAAGTATACCATTCCAAATTTAATGCCAAGGCAAGGGGAGCAGCCATAATAATTCGTAAAAACGTTCCCTTTTTGCATAAATCTACCTTAGCTGACAAAGATGGGAGATTCATCATGGTCGCAGGAGAGATACACTCCATACCAATCACATTACTGAATGTGTATGGACCAAATTGGGATGACCCAGAATTTTTTAGAAAGACTTTTAGTATGATCCCAGACATTTCAAGCACAAATCTCATTATCGGTGGGGATTTCAATCTGGTTTTAGATACCTATCTGGACAAATCATCAAATCAGAGATCACCTCAATCCAATGCTTCCAATTTTCTGAATTCATTTATTAAAAATACAAATTTGGTAGATGTGTGGAGAATCTTGAATGCATCCGGTAGAGAGTACTCGTTTCATTCTCGAGCTCATAATGTGTACTCCAGAATCGATTTTTTTTTTGTTGGACAGCAAACTTCTATCTGGGGTAAATAATGTTAAATATCACAATATAATAATCTCAGATCATTGCCCGGTTTCTGTCTCACTGCAGCTGCTTGAGATGAGGAGAAACTTTAGATCCTGGAGGCTTGATCCGCAGTTGCTAACAAGGAAGAGATTCTGCGAATATTTGGAGACTCAGATAGGAATATTCTTTGAAACAAATGATAAAGATGACATCTCCCCAGTTCTTTTGTGGGAAACTTTCAAAGCATATATAAGAGGATGCATTATTTCCTATCAGTCCTCACAAAAGAAACACAATAATCAAAAACAGACAGACCTAGAGGAGCAGATACAAAAACTAGACGCAGAAAATGCTGCCCAGACCTCTGCAGAGAAACACAATAAAATATCAGCCCTCAAATATCAGCTCAATACACTTCTGTCTGAAAAAATTTCTAAAGCTTTTACTTTTACTAAACAGAATTGTTTTGAATTTTGGGATAAACCTCATAAGCTGTTGGCAAGACAATTGCGGAAAAGGGAAAGTGATAGAGCTATTCATAAGATAAGTTCAGGAACTGGCACCCCTGTCACTTCACACAACGATATTAATAACGCATTTCGCCATTATTATGAGGTTTTATACAGCTCACAGGCACATGCTCCTGAGACTATGAAACAGTTCCTAAATACATGTCAAGTACCAACACTGTCAGGGATTGATCAGAATTCCTTAGGAATGGAAATTACAGAGGGAGACATAAAGAGAACAATTAATTCCCTGAAGAATGGAAAGAGCCCGGGACCAGACGGGATATGTAATGAGTTCTATAAAAAATTTGGTAATAAAATATCCCCATTTCTTCTCAGGATGTATAAAAAATCCTTGGAGGATGGCAAATTACCATCAACACTGAATGAGGCTACAATAACACTTATCCCAAAGAAGGGGAAGGACTTAGAGCAGGTGGGCTCATATAGACCAGTGTCACTACTGAATTCTGACTTGAAAATCTTGGCTAAAACTCTGGCTTCGAGACTCAGCCCTCTTGTAACCAAACTGATACATCCGGATCAGACCGGGTTTATCCCAGGCAGGCACTTATTTCATAATGTTAGACGCCTACTTAATATTTTGTATTCCCCCAGGCATCCAAAAGAAGACCTTTTCATTCTGAGTTTGGATGCCGAAAAGGCTTTTGATTGTGTAGAATTCCCATATTTATATGCTGTATTAGAAAAATTCGGACTTGGAACAAGATTTATCTCGTGGATAAAATTACTTTACTCCAATCCTACTGCCAGAGTTCTCACTAATCAGACAACGTCAGAGACAATTAACCTATATAGAGGCACTAGACAAGGGTGCCCTCTTAGCCCCTTGTTGTTCGCACTAGCACTGGAGCCATTAGCGGCGACCATTCGTACAAATAAAGAAATTCATGGTTATGACACAGATTACACCACAAATAAAATATCGCTTTATGCGGATGACATTTTGACCTTTATTACAAAGCCCAAAACTTCAATGCCTGTTTTATTAGAGACGATTGATTTATTTAGCTCGTTCTCTGGATACAGAGTGAACTGGACAAAAAGTGAGCTGATGCCAGTGCGATGCAGTGACCCAGGTGCATTAGAACGAACTCCATTCAGACTGGCACAGGAGAAATTAACATACTTGGGGTTAGAAATTACAAAGAAATATAATAAATTATTTGAGGCTAATTATATGGCTATATTAAATAGGTTTAAAAACAAACTGGAGTTCTGGAAAACCCTCCCTATTTCCTTGATAGGTAGAGTGAATGCAGTCAAAATGGTCTGTCTCCCTCAGTTACTGTACCTCTTTCAAAACTTACCTATCTTCCTTAGTAAAACCTACTTTAAAAAACTGGATTCTATGATTCTTTCATTTATTTGGAATTACAAAACGCATAGGATCAGAAAGGGGCATCTGTGCAAAAGTAAAACAAATGGTGGGCTGGCCTTCCCGGATTTTGTCAGGTACTATTGGGCAGCAAATATCCGATGCATCTCCTACTGGCTAGATGAAACCGTTGTGCTCGCCAGCTGGCTGGACATAGAGCGAGAGGATTGTTTTCCCTATTCGATCGGTGCTATTGTGATGTCTCCCATCCATCTTAAAAAATCACACTATAGCTACAACCCAGTTATACACAGCACTATTCAAATCTGGAGGCAAATATCAAAACAGCTCAAACTTAGGAAACTATCCTTTACACTCCCAATATCAGCAAACCCATCATTCACCCCTTCTATTATAAATGGAGGCTTTGATAGATGGAAAGAACTTGGACTGCACAGTGTAGGTGACCTGTACATTAGTGGTTCATTTGCGTCATTTCAACAACTACAGGAGAAATATGGTCTGTCAAAAAGTGATTTTTTTTAGATATCTCCAAGTCAGACATTTTGTAAGGACACATCTGGACCATTTTGAAAACGCCACCCCTGACAAGCTAGACAGGTGTCTTAGAGATTGCACGAAGGAGAGGAATGCAGTTTCAGTTATATATGATTCATTTGAGGAA
The DNA here is from genome assembly GCF_963691925.1 of Scomber scombrus. Taxonomy (NCBI): domain Eukaryota; kingdom Metazoa; phylum Chordata; class Actinopteri; order Scombriformes; family Scombridae; genus Scomber; species Scomber scombrus. Next base: position 30,819,822 of record NC_084976.1, on the reverse strand, counting down.
CTAGATCAGGTGAATACGGAATACATAAAGGAAGGCTGGGAAAAAGAATTGGGTATGACGATAGCGGAGGATATGTGGAAGGAAAGCCTGAGATATATCAACACTTGCTCCCTAAATGCTAGACACTGTCTGACCCTGTTTAAAATTCTGCATAGGCTGCATTACTCAAGAGTAAAATTACATAGAATATTCCCAGAAATATCACCCATCTGTGAAAAATGTAACCAAGCGGAGGCAAATCTACTTCATAGCTACACACTATGTCCCAAACTAGAACATTTCTGGACAGCAGTGTTTTCATTTTTCTCAAAAGTCTTCAAGACTACATTACAACCAGATCCTCTCTTGGTTATACTAGGGACATCAGGGAACACTGGGAACCTACAGAATATGCAGCGCCGCCTTTTATCCTATGGTCTCCTCTGTGGGAAAAAACTTGTTCTCCTCCACTGGAAAAAAACGGAGACACCTACTTTCAAAGAATGGTTAACGGCACTGACTGATACATTACACCTTGAAAGGATTCGTTATTCTCTTAGTGATAGGTTGGAAGACTTCAAAAGGATGTGGCAACCGATTATTTCTTTCTTGAAACAGGATGTAGGACAACCTGAGTAGTACTGGGTGGGTGGGACGGGGTGGGTCAGGGAGGGAGTTATTATTTATTTATTTCATAAATGTATTATTTACTTATTTTTGTATATTTCTTATTTTTCTCCCATCTATTGTTTTTTCATTTATTTACTTATTCGTAGGACACCTTTGTTACTTGTATTACAAAATATTGAAGCATTGCATAAACCAAGATGGATGTATATGTGATATACTGTCTGCTTCACAATAAAAACATTTGAAATAAGAGTGACTGTTTAAACAGATAAAGCCGCCTTTTTGCAGATCCAACTGTTTTTGTTTCCACAGCTCGCTGATTTCCATCCTTGTTTATGGACAGAAATTGCACAGGTGCCGTAGTAAGCAGGTTGTGTCATCCAGGATCTGAGGGAAGAACATACTGTTTAGATCAAGGCTGATAGATTTTATGATTCAAACTTTCACACGAAATTTTACTTTTCAGCCGGATCACTTCCATTGATCCACTTCCATTTCCCTGCTTCAGCTCTCAGTCCAATCCAGTAGCCTTTGTCTCCTGAACTTCCCCAACTGTTATCAATGATGAATGTCTGAGGACAACAGAAAGACACTCATGAGAGATATTTAAACACTGAACTTAAATAAACACACTGTGGCCCACAGACTCAGAAAATACAGTTTCATTTCATATCGCCGTCATAAAATTCCCACAGTTTTCTCATTACCTTTTCATCTTCATTAACTATTACAGCCAAGTCTGATTTCTTTCTTCTGCAGTTCTCTTGAGCTTCCTCCCAGGTTTTCTGACCAGCAGTATTAGCGTTATTGACTGCATAACAGCTGGACTGGTGGTGCAGCCAGCCATCTGGGCAAGGTTTACACTGTCTGTCTGAAATAATAGAAAACAAAAAATAAACAACATTACTGCATTGCTACTGGACTTGAGTTATGACATCTGAACTTACTTCCATCTTTTATTGGGCAGTAGGCATCAAAGATCTGCTGGGCGGCAGTAACGCAGTTCTCTATGTTTCGTATTTGTTCAGTTAAGATGTTCTTCAGTGTCTTCAGCTGCTGGTTTTCTGCAGTTAGTTTCTTGATCCTTATTTCTGACACATTATATTCTTGTGTCAGATTTCCAATGATGACTGTTTGATCATCTTTGTCTCCCCTCAGTCTTTCCATTTCTGAGCTGAATGTGTTGTTGAGGTCTGTCAGGTTGGTTTTCAGCTGCTGGTTCTCTGCAGTCAGCTTGTTGTTGTTTACAGAGATGACAGATGTAACTACAGCAACAGACAGAGGAAAGGGTCACACACATTTCATACAAAAACTCAATTAAAATGTTTTTTAACATTATCATAAAAACATTTAAATGACAGATTCACATTACGATATGATCACATTATATGAAGGCTATGAGGAAATATAAAAACAGGGTTTTCAGTTCTGCTTTGAAGCTGTGACAGAGTTGTTGAATTAACAGGTAATGCTGAAATGTGTTAAATGTTTTACGTCCAAAAATGAAATGATGCGTTCACTTTTTTTTTTTAAGTCGGTCTTAAATCAATACTCAGGTATCTGTACAAACATTAAAACTTGTTATGTGTGCTGTAAATATTCCTCCTGTTCATACTGACCATTAAAAGATCCCCTCTACACATGTCTGCAAATATATATTACAAACCTTAGCTGTAGTGTGTGCGTGTGTGTGTGTGTGTGTGTGTGTGTATGTGTGTGTGTGCGTGTGTGCATGAGTGTTATCAGGGGCATTCTATGCCAGCGCAGCAAATACTCGGTGCCTTAACTGCATCACCTACGCCTAGATAAAGAGTGTTAACTACGCGTGAGTACAGGCACACACTAGGCGAGAATAGCAAAGAATGAAGGTGTGACGTGCAAACACAGCGAATTGTGAGTTTTATTAAACAAGTTAAGGCGTCTGAAGCGTTGGCTTTAGTACAATAGCGACACATGCGTTAACACCTATAACGCGTGAACGCCTATAACACATAACACATTGAAGTGTGCCTGATGCTTGGAGCGCATGTGATCCACTCATGAGTTCACTGTTAAGATACAGTTACCGTCTGGGGCTTTTATTTTGAAAGGTCCACATTTACTTGGACTTCCGTGAAGCTCACCTCTTTTACTTTTCTTCAGCTTCTTTTCAAGAGGAAAGATGAAAACAGGCATTTACAGAAACCAATATCAGACTGTTATTTGAAATTGGTTTTCTCGTTTTTGATTCAGACGACAAAAACATAAAAAGAGATCTGTTTTATAATTTGTAGGTTTCTGTTTAAAATATAAAAAATGAAAAGAACATGGTATTTCCGTTTTCCCGTTATTTGATTAAAACGAAATATCAACTGACAAAAGGTACACGGACCTCAATCATTCAGGACCAGAAATGAATTATTTGTATATTGAGACGAGCGTGCACACAGGCGCCCGCTGCGTTCACACGTGGCACGGCACGAATAACCCCTCGCTATTTGACGTCCACAAACATTACACAGCGTGTGTCTGTACGATGGTGTAGAATTGTACTTAACAGTCACGCGTCGTATTTGAGGTGCTATTCACCCGTCACACACACACATATGCGCAACAATGCGTGCACAGCGTCTGCGTGACGGCTACGGGACGCCCGTCTGTCCATTGAAAGTGAATGGAATTTATACGCGCACGTTAGAGGTTTGATGTCATTATAAAGCACTTTAAAACACTACATTAAATGCAGTCAGAACAGAAGTTGTATCACATAGAGGATACTCACAGTAGATACAAAGGACCAAGGTTACCAACAGTATCACCCAACTCACTGCTATTGGTAGAAAACACTGAGTGAAGGAGCCACACTTCTTATCTAAGAAAACAATAAGGATTGAGCAGAGTGATGTCAACACTTTGATTTCAAAATGGGCTTTTTATAGATTTTTGATTCATTAGAAAAACTTACAATTCTTAAAGTATATGAAAAATCCAAGCTTATAATACTAAAGTTTGTCAACTAAAGTATGTTTCTAACATACCTGAGGTGGCTGCTATTTTGTCCACAGTGCACACAGCTGTATTAACGTAGATACTTTCTTCCTCAAGTTCCTCTGAAACAGTTCAGATCAAACACTGATGTTTAAATATCTGCAGTAAATTAGCTCTTATTTACAGAATCACATTCATGTATTAGAAAGCATCTTACCTCCATATGAAGAAACATTTGGATGTTTAAAAGCAACACCGAACGGCTGTGTGTTTCTGTTCATCCTGAACTAAAGACACTGACAGCCAGCAGTCCTGTATGAAGACTATAAAGACATAAAGTACAGAGAAGAGGAGGGTTTCAGTTCTGCTTTAAGTTGTGAAAGGTGTGAGGTTAGTGGTTAACACTTCTTGAGATCATGCCTTTAAATAATCTAATTGTGTTTTTTAACATGGTGTGTTTGCAACATATTTTCACACCATTTCAGTTTTCTCTGCAGTCCTCTTGAGCTTCCTCTCAGCTTCTCTGAACAGGAGGATCAGGGTTATTGACCGCAGTGTGATATGACGATATATCGAGGCCGGCTCTACGCTGGGGCAAGGGGCTTTTTTTTTGCTTCTGATTGGGTGGGTTGCAGCCTACAGCCCGACTACACTGTACTGCATGCATGAAGCTCCCACTTTCTTTGAAATTATTAGTTTAAACGCCCCATTTACCATGTTGATGATCAGTGCATCAGTCTATCCACTCAGGTCTGTGTCAGTGCTTCATTATCAAATCCAGTCTGCATAATGAGAGGATGCTCAAATTAATCAAACTCCATTACATGTTTACACTGCTACCTTACACACACACACACACACACACACACACACACACACACACACACACACACACACACACACACACACACACACAGACCCATACTGGTGAAGTTATAGCCTGTCAGTCCGGAAAAATGTCACTTTCGTACCACCTCTCCTCTGCTTGTAATCTGTGCTGGAGGCCATCAGCTCCAGACTCCATTAACCTTCTTCAAGAAGAACCACAAACTGAACTGTCAGTGTTGGTCTTTTGGGAAATGTAGGCGCCAGGTTTTAACAAGGAAGAAGAATGAGTGTAAAATATATAATCTGTCCTGTGATGAAACACATACAACATGAAACATATTTTCTGTGTTAGCTGTCATGCATAAATGTGTGTGTGTGTGTGTGTGTGTGTGTGTGTGTGTGTGTGTGTGTGTGTGTGTGTGTGTGTGTGTGTGTGTGTGTGTGTCACTGAGGAGTTTAATCCCTTTACGATGTGTAATTGAAGTTCCTGTTTTAAGAGCTTTGGATTGAGGACATCAAACACATTTATAGAAAAACTCACTCAAAAACAACCAACCCCCCCCCCCCCTCCGTCACTAAACTCAGAAACATAATTGTGTGATCGCTCTCATTGTCCACAGGCGCAGAAAGTGCCTTTTGAATTCATCCACTAATACCCGCCCACCCGAAAAACTAAGCGCTGCAAACACAGCAGACATAAAAACAGGGACATTAATCCTCTCTCTGTGTTTGTTTGGGGAGTTTTTGATGGAAAAAGTGCCGCTGTCGGATCGTTCAGGCATTTAAATGTGAATTTTTGAGGCTCTATTGGACATGACAGGCTATCATTTCCTGTAAAAAAAACCCACCGCAGATACAATCTCTGTTTTAGTTTTTCATACTCCAGTTAAAAGTTGACTCGGCTGTTAAACCTGTTGAGAGTTTAATGGCCTCTGAGTCCCTGAAAGGTGTTAAAACCCCCATTTTTTTTAAAAAACCTCTATGAACACAAAGCAGACATTCTTTCCCACAGTCTCTTTTTCTTTGCAGATAAGGGATTTTTTTACAGTTTAAACACAGTAATTTACTGAAGTGTTAAATGACATCGGACACATTTTTGGCCCTTCAGAAGAGTAACTCTACCCAAATCTGTACATGAGTGTCGGTGTGTGTTTTTGTTAGAAGTCCCAGCGGCTGTAAGCTGAGGAAGGTGGAGACAAACTGCAGAGTGACACAGACTGATTGACTCCTTGGTGACTCCACATGGTTGAAAAATATATAGATTTTAAACATTTATCTGCTGTGCGGAGTCAGGATGAGTCATTAAAACCGAATAATCATTAGCAGGGACTAACTTCGGCCTTTGTGCTTCAGTGAGTCGAGCTGTGTAGTCTAATATGAAGAGTTTATTAACAAATACTGGAGAGCCATATTCAGTTTCAGCCACTAGGAGGAGCTCTAAGCATCTGTAAACCACCTCCACCTTGTGTAGAACCAGGCGGGGAGTTCCGGTCCTCTGAAATGATGCCAACGCGGAAGTAACTTAAAACTGCATTCTATCAAAAGGCCACCAGGGGGCGACCGTTTTGGTGTCAAGCAGGGTATGCATTAGGGCGTGGCTACGTCGTGATTGACAGGTTGATTGGTTCACAGGTTCAGGAGGGCGCCTCATGCTCCTCCTGATGCCCATATAAGTAGAATCCGTGTTTTTATTTTTCCCAGCATGCACCTGAAATTTTCAAGATGGCGCTGCTCAGATCCGAAACTATTGGCCTCCGAGCAGCAGTCCACAAACCAATGGGTGACGTCACGGATGTTACGTCCAAGTTTGTGCAGTTAAAGCTTGTTGTATGTATTTAGCTCTTGTGAATGTCGGCATGCAGCGAATATTTGGTTATTCGTCGGTTACATCCACCATGAAAAAATGGGCTCATGCAAATCCCTAATGAGGAGTTCAGGTGTGATGCCTGTTGGTTTAACTTTAATTGAACTCAATGCCCACACAGCAGACATCAAAACTACTGTAAGTCTTATTAAAAGGAACCTCGACTATTAAGAGATTTATGCTGTCACATTGGTGCAGTTTTAATTTCCAACAGAAAATATCAACACAATACTGCACTGGACAGTCCATTAAACATCTCCTGTCTCTGTTTTGTGATAAACTGACTACTACTATCTACTCTAGCAGCTAAAGAGACAAACATGTTTCTCAGAGTTAGTGGAGACCAAACCAGAGCTAAAAAAAAAAGAGAGTTAATATTGGACTTTGAAGGATTACACTGACCAATAACTTAGCATATATGAATCTATCCTGTACAACAGATGAGAGGAGTGAAGTAAGTGCAGAGGCAGAAATAAAGAGAGGAGGTTTGCGTCCTCTTTGAAGTTTGAAGAGACTGACGTGGAGAGTCTACAAGGACAGATGCTGAGGAATTGATGTTCAGACGTGTGAGCAGTGACACTGTATGCAGACCACAGACATGTTTTACAGCTCAGCAGCGCTTCAAGGATGGACGTATTTCATCATTCATGGACAGTGGGAGCTCTGCGGCTGATGACGGAGGCGTGGAGCTTTTCATGAGAAACTGCAGCAATGGTAGAAAAGTCGCTTTGTTAAAGTTAAAGTGAAATAAAGTGAGTCCAGCTGCTCTGACTTGATGTTTGATTCATTTTTGCTTGTATAATAATCACCTTGTTGCGTGTCTCATAAGTGAATAATCTGTTCTTCAGCCACAAATGACCAAAATACTTACATTATTATATACTGTATATATAGATTTTATCATTTTACACATTTTGCACAAACATGTAAGATCAACGTGCTTTCTATTTTTGCTGCTGTAACGCTGTAAATGTCCCCATCATTAGACTAATAAGGGATTATTGTATCTCATCAAATCCTATAAACACTAGTTAGCTGCTTTGTGTAATTACTGCTCAAAAGTTTAATGAGCGTCTCACACACACGTACACACACACACACACACACATCTTGTCCCCCACACTTCTGAAATGAATCGGGCCCCTCGGGTGTGAATATAAAGCAGGAGCAGACAGATGGAGCTGTGCTGGTTTCTTTGGACAAAGGTTAGACAGAAAAACCTGCAGGAATGAGCTCTCCTCCTGACAGAAGTGACATGCTCCTTTCCCTCATTTCCTCGCCGGCTCTGCAGCTCGCGCTCCATCACGTTGTCACGCTCGGCCCTCATCACTCGGCCTCGGCCCCCGTGGCCCTCTGCTGAACCGAGCGGCAGGCTCATTACAGCGGCGGGGCCTCAGAGGACCGAGGGCTGATGTTTAGCAGCTGAATCACCTCCCACCGCCTGGCGCTGGTTTGAGTCTGTTGAGGCGGAGAACTTCATTCATCAAGAGCCGTCAGGCCGTCAGTCACGGCGACCGGCAGCAGAGAGAAGCTGCGGTCATTAAGCTTCCTGCCGGCCCTGCAGCTCCACACGGTGCTGAGCTGATGAAAACTGGGTCTGCTGGTAAAAAAACTGATTATTGAAGAAAAGCTGACGTGAGGAATTGCACGAGAATAGTGAGACACAGTTTGATGTCCGAGCGTTCACATTTCTGCCACTAATCAAGGATAAAGTGTATCAGTATCTTTATTCTGAGACTCCACTAGAGTAACTCTGCATGACTCATTGTTATAAAAAACCTTATTTATCTTCTACTGGTCCTTTATGCAGCCGCTCAGTTCAGCCTCTGTTTGATAGGCTGTTTTAGCTTCTGTCTCTTTAAGTTACTGCTGATGCAAACCCAACATTTCCTTCTTTACTGCTAAATATTAAAAGCTTTTAAATGACAAAATAAGTGGTGGAGATGGAGATGTTTTATTGTGAAGAATTTACAGGAAATAAAATCTGTTCCTTGCTTTGTTAGCAGTCGACACAACAACATCTGGAGATATTTGGAGCTGTAATGGAGAAACACTCACAATGTAAATGTTATGACCCAGTGTGACTGAACCCAAAACAATGAAAAACACTGTAATATTATCAGAGCTTATAACTGAACTGATGCGCTGTGCATTGAGCAGATGAAAAGCATGTTAAGTTACTGCTGAAGCAAACCCAACATTTCCTGCTTTACTGCTTCATATTTAACCCTCCTGTTGTCCTCGAGTCATGGAAATAAGGAAGAAGGAAAGATGGAAGGAAGGATGGATGGAAGAAGGAAGGAAGGAGGGAGGAAAGGAAAGAAGGAAGGGAGGAAGGAAAGGAAGGAAGGACGGAGGAAAGAAGGAAGGAAGGAAGGAAAGATGATAGGAAGGAAGGGAGGAAAGGAAAGAAGGAATGGAGGAAGGAGGAAAGAAGGAAGGTAGGAGGGAGGGAGGGAGGAAAAAAGGAACGAGGGAGGGAGGGAGAAAGGAAAAGAGGAAGGAAGGGAGGAAGAAGAAGGAAAGGAGGAAGGATGGATGGGAGGAAGAAAGAAGGAAAGGAGGGAGGAAGGAGGGAAGGAAGGAAGGAAGGAAAGGAGGGAGGAAGGAAGGGAGGAAAGGAAAGAAGGAAGGAGGGAAAGAAGGAAGGATGGAAGGAAAGATGGAAGGATAGAAGGAAGGAAGGAATGAATGATGGAAGGGAGGAAGGAGGAAGGAAAAGAGGGAGGAAGGAAAAAGGGAAGGAGGGAGGAAGGAAGGAAGGGGAGGAAGGAAAGAAGGAACAGTCAAAACAAACAGGGTCAATTTGACCCGGGAGGACCTAACCCTAACCCATGAAGGTTAAATCTGGCTAAATAACAGGAGGTGTTTTATTGTGAAGAATTTACAGCAATTAAAACAATAGAACCCAAAAACACCATAATATTAGCAGAGCGGAGCAGTGAATGGATGCACTGTGCACGGAGGAGATGACCATATAAAGTAATCTGTCACCAGCTGACATCACCTCGGGCTAAAAGTAGAAAAAAAACGTTGAAAACTGAACGTTCAGAGTGAAGCTGCTGCTTGTCGCTCACAGGGATTACTGCTCTGCTACATACATTTAACTCATTATTTAACACTTCAGCCACATTTAATATGAACATCTAACATTTAAACATTATATATTTATGTCTGAATATGAGGAAAAGCATAATAAGTACTGTGTTGCAGGTTCGTGTCACATGTGACTTTTTCCCCCCCAACACTGTTATCCTAATGTAGCTGCTGAATAATAGACGCTTCGGTTTTTAAATGTTTTCCAGAGGGCGAAGACGCGATGCAGCCGGATCCTACGAGCTGAAGGAGTTACCAAGAAACTAAAAATCAGCAGTTTCAATTAATTTTTAACAACTTGCAACATGAGATTTCCGCTTTCCCTTAATTTTAAGTGAACTAATCAAAAGAATCTCCCCACTTACAGCCGATGCATGAGGAAGCGAGAGGACTGCAGGACTGATAATCATTAGTGATATGAGCCCCAGTAATGTCTCTATTGGTACTGGTAATGTTAGCAAATGTTAACAGTGCTTGGTAGATGAAAAACAACGAGATCCATCGATTAAACTCCTGCACAGTCCTGCTGACAGTTTGGAAAAAAGAAGCAGCAACAAAACAGCTGAGACAAACCACAAAAACAGACTGACTGACACAAAGTTTTATGATTCAGCTCAAAAACTAGAGTTAAGAATCAGGAGCAGACTGACCAGCTGATATCATATTTTTAAAAGCAGGCTGATATCTGAGGCCGGCCTCGTGTTGACAGCAGCAGGACGGCCTGCAGAGGAGGGAGGGATGACTCGGGGTGGAAACACTGGCTGTCGGAGGGGGGAAGATCTTAATATAGAATCTACTGACTCTGTCACTTTCTCCCCCAAAAAAGCAGAGAGAGAGCGAGAGCCTGCAGCGCTGGATTTCTGCACGCTTCACTGTTTATCAGAGGAGCACTTCCTGCTCCTCAGCTGATACAGACGCTCTGGGTTTCGGACTGATGTTCAGCTCGCAGTGTGGTGGCTCTGCTGTGGTTTGTAATGAAATACTGCTGACTGGGAGCCACGTAATGAAGTGCCTGAGTGTCGTTTGAATGTATAGACGTTTGGTTTGGAGAGCTTCTTTCTCTCTCTCGTGTGTTTTGCCTCAGTGTGTTTGGCATTTTGCTGGAGTGTCAATGATGAGCTGCACTGTGCTTTACAGCCAGAGGTGCTGTTGGGGGAGGGGACACACACACACACACACACACACACACACACACACACACACACACTCGGTAAGGCCCTTTTTCTGCAGGACTTAAAGAAATAAAAGGAAAACAGAAGGTGGCACAAACACAGAAACAATGATTACCATGTGTTACCATTTGCATTTTCAATTAAAGGATAAAAAACCTGAGAGAAAAAGAATTAAAGAAAATGTTGATGCCGCTATGTGTTGGATTTCATGAAAAAACAATGAATTGGGTTTTCTGTCAAGTCTCTGTGCAGTCAGGAGCCCAACTACACACTGAAACATGCGTTTCTTGCTGTAATTCCTCCTAGTTGGCCACCTGACTGGACAGATACTTGAAAAATCCTCTGGTATGTAAGTGGCTCGTTGGTCTAGGGGTATGATTCTCGCTTTGGGTGCGAGAGGTCCCGGGTTCAAATCCCGGACGAGCCCTAACTTTGGTTTACAAGACAACTTAGAAAAATAAACATTGCCGTCAAATCTACAAGAAGGGCTTTATGATGAAGTTGAAAAATTGTCAACTTGTCTTTAATGATGTTTAAATATCACCTTCACTGTTGTTCAGGTTGGTTTTTTTCTCAGTAGATATTTTCCAGAATTGAATTTAGTGGCAAAAAGTCAACAGATTTAATTTCTGCATCTCACTGTTTTTTTTGTTGTTGTTTTTTTGCATTTCCATTCATTCTAAACAATGTGTTATTTCTGTGTGGAAATCTCACATCTTCTGCTGCTGATGTCTTAAGGTGAGCAGTGGAGGCGCCGATTGATTGACAGCTCTTTGAAAAAAAATGCCATTATTAGAGACAGAGTGGAAAGACATAGCTTCAAAGACCCCCTGTGTGTGTGTGTGTGTGTGTGTGTGTGTGTGTGTGTGTGTGTGTGTGTGTGTGTGTGTGTGTGTGTGTGTGTGTGTGTGTGTGTGTTTGGCACTGTTCCAACACTGCTTAGTCCAACATCCATCAAGTGTTTTACTCTGCCAGGTTTTTCATGGATTTGTTCGTCAGGCATAATTATTATGGTTGTCACTGGTCACTGTGTGTGTGTGTGTGTGCGTGTGTGTGTGTGTGTGTGTGTGTGTGTGTGTGTGTGTGTGTGTGTGTGTGTGTGTGTGTGTGTGTGTGTGTGTGTGCTCACAGAGGGTTGTAATCACACAGTTTGTGTCTGTCAGAGACTCGTCAGTCACCTGCAGCAGTGAGATTCAG
>NC_084976.1:30787771-30807889 GCF_963691925.1 Scomber scombrus | reverse complement strand
CTTCTTTCTTCCTCCCTTCCATCTTTCTTTCCTTCCTTCCTTCCTCTCCCTCATTTCCTTCCTTCCAACTTTCTTCCGTTCCTCTTCCTTCCTTCCTTCCTTCCCTTCCTTATTTCCCTTTCCTCCCTTCCCTTCTCTTCCCTCCTCCATCCTCCTTCTTTTCTTCCGTCCTTCCTTTCCTTTCCTCCCTTCCTTCCTCCCTCCCTCCCTTCCTCTCCTTCCTTCCTTCCTTCCTCCCTCTCTTCCTTCCTTCTTTCCTCCTCCCTTCCTTATTTCCTTTCTTCCTTCCTTCCTTCCTTCCCCTTCCTTCCCTCCTCCCTCCTTTCCTTCTTTCTTCCTTCCTTCCTTACTTCCTTCCTTCCATCATCCCTTCCTCCTTTCCTTCTTTCTTCCTCCCTTCCATCTTTCTTTCCTTCCTTCCTTCGTTCCTTCCTTCCTTCCTTCCTCCCTCCTTTCCTTCCTTACTTCCTTCCCTCCTCCTTCCTTTCCTTCTTTCTTCCTCCCTTCCATCCTTCTTTCCTCCTTTCCTTCTTTCTCTTCCTCCCTTCCATCTTTCTTTCCTTCCTTCTCCTTCCTCCCTCATTTCCTTCCTTCCTTCTTTCTTCCGTCCTTCCTTCTTTCCTTTCCTTCCTCCTCCTTCCTTATTTCCTTTCCTCCCTCCCTCTCCTTTCTCTTCTTTTCCTTCCTCCCTTCCATCCTTCCTTCCTCCTTTCTTTCTTTCTTCCTCGCTTCCATCTTTCTTTCCTTCCTTCCTTCCTCCCTCATTTCCTTCCTTCCTTCCTTCATTCCTTCCTTCCCTCCTCCCTCCCTTTCCTTCTTTCTTCCTCCCTTCCATCCTCCTTTCCTTCTTTCTTCCTCCCTTCCTTCCTTCCTTCCTTCTTTCTTCCTCCCTTCCTTCCTTCCTTCCTTCCTTTCCCTTCCTTCCCTCCTCCTCCTCCTTTCCTTCTTTCTTCATCCCTTCCATCCTTCCTTCCTCCTTTCCTTCTTCCTTCTTCCCTTCCTTCTTTCCTCCCTTCCCTCCTCTCTCTCATTTCCTTCCTTCATTCTTTCTTCCGTCCTTCCTTCCTTCCTTCCTCCCTCCTCCTTTCCTTCCTTCCTTCTTTCTTCCGTCCTTCCTTCTTTCCTTTCCTTCCTCCCTTCCTTATTTCCTTTCCTCCCTCCCTCCTTTCCTTCTTTCTTTCCTCCCTTCCATCCTTCCTTCCTCCTTTCCTCTCTTTCTTCCTCGCTTCCATCTTTCTTTCCTTCCTTCCTTCCTCCCTCATTTCCTTCCTTCCTTCCTTCATTCCTTCCTCCTCCCTCCTCCCTCCTTTCCTTCTTTCTTCCTCCCTTCCATCCTCCTTTCCTTCTTTCTTCCTCCCTTCCTTCCTTCCTTCCTTCCCTTCCTTCCTCCCTCCTCCCTCCTTTCCTTCTTTCTTCATCCCTTCCATCCTTCCTTCCTCCTTTCCTTCTTCCTTCTTCCCTTCCTTCTTTCCTCCCTTCCTCCTCTCTCATTTCCTTCCTTCATTCTTTCTTCCGTCCTTCCTTCCTTCTTTCCTCCCTCCTTCTTCCTTCCTTCCTTCCTTCCTTCCTTCCTTCCTTCCTTCCTTCCTTCCATAAATAGACCCTAATACAATATAAAATAACCTAATGTTGTTGCATTCATCATATTCTATAAAATGTTCTGCTGGACCATAAAATAGTGATTGTGAATTACTTTTTGTCATTTATAGAAGGATTAATCAAACATTTATTAATGACTGATGGGGGATTTATGAATGTGAATTGGTGTAGAGACTAATTATGAGTCAGAATATGAACAGTATGTAAAATGCATGAAGTAACAGATGGAAAATGTTCATTATCACAAGAAAGAGCGCAGAATAAGCTGTTAGATTTAGAGAGTAGTAAAGTAGTATTTGACAATTTAGGCATTATATTAACAATCATTTAACCCTCCTGTTGTCCTCGAGTCAAGGAAGGAAGGGAGGAAGAAGGAAGGAAAGGAGGGAGGGATGAAGGAAAGGAGGAAGAAGGAAGGAAATGAGGAAGAAGGAAGGAGGGAAGGAAGGAAGGAGAGGGAGGAAGGAAGGATGGAAGGGAGGGAAGAAGGAAGGAAAGGAGGAAGGAAGGGAGGAGGAAGGAAGAGAGGGAGAAGAAGGAGGAAGGAAGGAAGGAAGGAAGGAAGGAAGGAAGGAAGGAGGAAGGAAGGAAGGAAGGAAGGAAGGAAGGAAGGAAGGAAGGAAGGAAAGGAGGGAGGAAGGAAAGAAGGAAGACAGGAGAGGGGAAAATAGGAAACGAGGAAGGGAGGAAGGAAGGTAATGGGGAGGAAAAGAAAGAGAGAAGGAGGGAAAGAGGAGAGAAGGAAGGAAGGAACGAAGGAACGAAGGAAGGGAGGAAGGAAGGAGGGAGGGAGGAAGGAATGACAGAAGGAAGGAAGAAAGGGAGGAAAGACGAAACAGTCAAAACAGACCCCAGAGGGAGTTTTTAATTTTATGTTTTAATGTTTCAATTTTTTACTGTTTAATATTTTGTTTTTATGTAAAGTCGCTGTGTATGAAATGTGCTACATAAAAAAAGCTGCCTTGCCTTAACTTGACTCAACAAGAAGCAAACGAGTCACATTATAACTATTTAATGAAAAAAAAAACTATGAAACACACACTGACCAGGGATGAGTGGGATGATCTTCAGGATTCGAAATACACTGATACTATCCAAGGCAACAAACTCTGTCACAATTCTGTAACGCAGAGACATAATCATCATCATTACCATCATCATGAAGTCTTTGTCACACCAGAAAGTGTCATTGCGAAACACCGTTTTTTGAAAATATGTGATTCTTGAAGTAAAATGGTGGATAAATTGTTTTGAGCTTCACACAACCCCTGTGAAATCACTAATTTGATCCATTCAGAACAATAACATTTGAAAAGTCTGGGAAAGAGTCAACATGAGATTTAACCCTCACACACTGTTCATATTCAGACCTAAATATTTCATCACCTGTCAGAGATAAACAGCAAGATGAATCAGAGAGCAGAGAGAGAGTTTATTCTTCAGTTTTTACCAGGCGGGGAGTTCCGGTCCTCTGAAATGATGCGAACGCGGAAGTAAATTAAAACTGCATTCTATCAAAAGGCCACCAGGGGGCGACCGTTTTGGTGTCAAAAGGACTTCCGTCTCTATACAAGTCAATGGAGAATTCACCAACTTCTCACTTGATTTCTAACCTCAGTAAACGTTTTCAAAATGTGTTTAAGGTCTCAATCGCTAGTTTAAAGCCTTCTTCAATGCAGTATGATGTTCATTTGGGACATTTTGGCCTCCCTGATTTTATATGTGACGATAAAGCAGGGTATGCATTAGGGCGTGGCTATGTCGTGATTGACAGGTTGATTGGTTCACAGGTTCAGGAGGGCGCCTCATGCTCCTCCTGATGCCCATATAAGTAGAATCCGTGGTTGTTTTTTTTACCGGCATGCACCGGAAATTTCAAGATGGCGCCGCCCAGATCCAAAACTATTCGCTTCCAAGCAGGAGTCCACAAACCAATGGGTGACGTCACGGATGTTACGTCCATTTTATATACAGTCTATGGTTTTTACACTAAAAACGTGTAAATGTGAAGAATGTCTTGGGTCAAAAGCAACAAAAACGTGTGTCAGCTGCACACAAATGTTTTAAAGAAGCTGAAATATTTCCTTTTTTGTTTTTTCCAGGTCACATTAGGAGAATTCATCAAGTGTCAAGCTAAAAGTAAAATGTATTTAAAGGTGTTTTTACTGCTCTCGGATGTAAAAATGGGTTAAATTTGACCATGAACAGGTATGTAAGGGTTAAAAACTCCATGTATGATGAAATACAGAGATTTATCTGTTCGTAAGAAGCATAATAAGCATTGTGTGAACTCGTTTGGTAAAGGCTTGAATGTAACAGAACAGAACAAAGTCCCGCACTGCAGGTTTAACAAACAGATATCAAATTTCAGTCAGCTACACTTTGTCTCCAAACTCAGATCAATACTCTGTGTCCCAGAGAAAGTAACCCATGCCTTTATATCCTCTTACCTTGATTACTGCAACTACATTAGCTATGTGTTAGCTTCTTTCTATTTTCTCTTTACTGGGTTGTTTATTTCCTCCTGACATTTTGACCTCAGGATTGCTATTTTACTCAAAACTCATAGGGGCTAATAAGCTTGTGAATTGATATTAGGCAGTCTTTTTAGCTCGTTAAGTTAGCTGAGTTACTAGCTGAATAATAAACCATTTAGAGGAGATTCAATACAAATGGATGCTAGCAACACAGCTAATAAGCAACGACAGCTGCCTCTACTTTGGCTTCATGTCGCCTTAAAGATCCGTTTTGTCGAGATAGTTTGCTTATTTGTAAACTGCATGAATAAAATCCCCCCAGGTTTATTTTATCCCAGCCACAAAATCCATTGAAATCAAAATCAAACTCCTCTGAAATTAACAGATTTCATTGAGAAATATCTGTTTTAAATGCTGGTGTGAGTAAAACCTTAAAGTCCGTGTAAAGTAAGAATAAATATGTGTTCTGAGTTTGACATACCACAGAAAAGTGTGTTGTTAACCACCCTGCCAAATTTTAATGATTAAAAAATCGCCAAATATATGAAATTAGGCTTCAAAGTTGTGTAAAAATCAGCCTCTGTCTCTGCTCACAAACGCTGTGGGCGTGCCCGCCGAGTTCGCTGAAGCCCCGCCCCCTACCAAGTGTCACCTGTCAATCAAAGTCACCACCTCTACCAGAAACATGGACACTACGTCTGAGAGCTTTCTGTCGCTAGATCGGCAGCTAACCCGGTGGCTAGCTCGGCTGCTAACTGGCTAACTGTAGACTGTAGTAGTAGTAGCGTTAGATGTAGTAACAATAACTCGCCACTAGGCAGGTTAACCACTGAGGAGAGCGGACTCTCGTCTTATATAGTAGGGGAGGGACCAGGGTCGTAGCCCTTTTTTGCTCAGAAAATCAGGAAAAATGAGAGGGTGAGAAACAGTTTAAAGCTCTATCTCCACAATTCAGTACTGCATAGTTATCAGCCAGTTTTCTGTAACCATTTTCCAACATGTATAATATGTTTAGAAGTAAATCAATGAATTGACTTTACACAGACTTTAATGACCCTGGTGGTGCTCCTACTTTTTACTTTTTTAGCAATAAGTGTATATCAGGAGTGTTTTTGTGTATTACGCCATGATGATGATAAAGATGTCTAGCCAGTTCCACGGATCTCTGATGAAGGTGAACTGTCCCAGACCGAAGCCTCTGGACAGGATCTTGATGATGGCTTCAAATATGTAGATGGCAACAAACATCAATCTGTGCAAAGACAGAAAAACACTTACGACTTTTGAATATTAAAGGACAAACGTTGACATAAAAACTAGTAAAATAATCTCAAATAAAACATGTTCAGCCTTTATTTGACAGTTGTATAGTTACAGAAAGACATGAGGCATGCATGGGACGCATATGAAATGCAACACATGTCCACAGTGGGAATTAAACCCGGTGATATGTGTCTTATCCTTCCTTTTGTCTTTCCATTAACCACGCAACTTTTGTCCTTCTGGGTCAATTTTGACTGTTTACAAAGCATAAATTGTAAATCATCACCCAATTATCTGTATTAGACCTTTTTAGCCAACTTCATTCCAACTTTACACCTATTTTTTTGGAAATTATGGTCAATAGGCCTCATTTAAATTAGATTATACTTAATTTTTGAGTTAAATAAGACAGAAATTATGAATTATTTTAAATCGAATTTAAGATAAGTGGAAAATATCATTCGAATAGTTTGAACTGCAGTGATCTTTTATCCGTCTTTGCTCTGAGATGGCAGCTTTATGAACCATGAACACACAACGCTTCCACACACAGAGGACAGAGTGACGCTTTGTTTCGGAGGCATGAACTTGAATATTTGACATTAAAAAAAAAATCTTTTTTCTGCGGTGACTCAAGCGTTCTGATATTTCCACGGAGCTTTCACTCTACATCCATTCGTCTTGTTTGTGAAATCACATCAATAGTCTTTGTGTGTGTGTGTGTGTGTGCATGTGTGTTGACTCACTCGACAATCGGGTACCATGTTGGAGGACTAACCATCATCATGAACGCACAGTTCGTGATAACCGTCACCAGGATAAACAACCGGAATAAAGTGTTGGCGTTAAGGAACTAGAAAACATCAGCAACTCATCATCGCCTGTTGTTTAACCCTCCTGTTGTCCTCGAGTCAAGGAAGGAAGGGAGGAAGAAGGAAGGAAGGGAGGGAGGAAGGAAGGATGGAAGAAAGGAAGAAGGAAGGAAAAGAGGGAGGAAGGAAGGGAGGAAGAAGGAAGGAAAAGAGGGAGGAAGGAAGGAAGGAAGGAAGGAAGGAAGGAAGGAAGGAAGGAAGGGAGGAAGGAAGGAAGGAAGAAGGAGAGGGGAAGGAAGGAAGGAGGGAGGAAAGAAAGAGAAGGAGGGAGGGAGAAAGGAAAAGAGGAAGGGAGGAAGGAAGGAAGCTAGGGGGAGGAAAGAAAGACAGAAGGAGGGAGGGAGGAAAGAAGGAAGAGAGGAAGGAAGGAAGGGAGGAAGAAGGAGGGAGGGAGGGAGGGAGGAAGGAAGGACAGAAGGAAGGGAGGAAAGAGAGGAAGGAAAGAAAGAGAGAAGGAGGGAGGGAAGAAGGACAGACGGATGGAAGGAAGGAAAGAAGGAAAGAAGGAACAGTCAAAAGAGATGGGTTCAATTTGACCTGGGAGGACAACAGGAGGGTTAACAACATGTTTGAATGCTGATATTTGAATTTGTTCAATAAGCACCAGTCAAATTGGTAGATTAGCATTAATATAAATGTGTATCAGCTGCACAAAAACAAAGAAATTATGCATTTTATTTCAATTTTTTAATACTGTGGGTCACATTATGACACATCTGGCTAAAATAAATGTTTTACGGTGTTTTTAAATCTCTCAAATGTAAAACCCTGAACAGTATGTAAGGGTTAAACCTATCGGGGAGACGTACAGCGTCACATCATAAAGGATATAAGTGAAGGAGGATCTTAATGGCGATGGTCCTCAGCGGGTTGAATGGACTCAGCAGGAAACAGGAGGGATTGGCGTTAAACCTGTGAACGATGTTTTCTTTACTGACCACCATGAACGTCTGCAGAGAGACAAATAAAACAACACACTGATCATGTACATCGTTTTATCAGCTTGATACTTCAATACTTTTTTCCAAATTTAATGAGGAAACTGCAAATAAACCATTGGTCCTGTGTAGTATTTCTCTAATTTGTTGTTAAGTTGTTGTACTTAAATTAACTAATGTACTAATATTGGGATTTAATGAAGTCGGAGGAAAAGAAAAACATGTCTGATGAACAGTATAGCTGATAATCGATAATTATAATGTTATATACGTGTATGAAAAAGGCGGGGAGTTCCGGTCCTCTGAAATGATGCCAACGCGGAAGTAACTTAAAACTGCATTCTATCAAAAGGCCACCAGGGGGCGACCGTTTTGGTGTCAAAAGGACTTCCGTCTCTATACAAGTCAATGGAGAATTCACCAACTTCTCACTTGATTTCTAACATCAGTAAACGTTTTCAAAATGTGTTTATGGTCTCAATCGCTAGTTTAAAGCCTTCTTCAATGCAGTATGATGTTCATTTGGGACATTTTGGCCTCCCTGATTTTATATTTGACGATAAAGCAGGGTATGCATTAGGGCGTGGCTACATCGTGATTGACAGGTTGATTGGTTCACAGGTTCAGGAGGGCGCCTCATGCCCCACCAGATGCCCATATAAGTAGAATCCGTGTTTTTATTTTTCCCGGCATGCACCTGAAATTTTCCAGATGGTGCTGCTCAGATCCGAAAACTATTGGCCTCCGAGCAGCAGTCCACAAACCAATGGGTGACGTCACGGATGTTATGTCCGTTTTTTATATACAGTCTATGGTATGAACATATTATTCACACATACAGTGAGGAAATGTGATAGTTGAAGCTACTCATAATCAGTGTTCAAGATCACAGTGGCAATATTTTTCATTAAATGACAGCGAGACCTTCTGTGATTGGTAGAAAGGGTCCAGTTCCTCCAATGGGGTGTTGAGGAACTCAGTGGATGGAGCCCCGTAGAAGAATGGGAGGGGCTTCCCGGCCTCCAGGTCACTGGTTGGTTTCGGCAGGTCTCCCTCAGATACCTGTCAACATAGATCCAGCCAATCAGACAGCTTTGACTTGTAGTTTGTCAGACTTCTGGAAGTGAAGTGAAGTGAAGTAAAGTGTTGTTAAAAGTGAGGTTCAGGCGGAGTTAAGTGAAGTCAAAGTTAAGTGAGGCAAGAGTATTGATTCCTTGTTATTGACAGCTGAAAGGTACGACTGCGTATTAGGGCCATATATCTAAAAAATAAATAAAAACTGACCTGGGGGACGGGGGGTAAAATTTCGGAAAAAAACCCCCTCTGAGATTAAAGTCGTAAATTTGCGAGAAAAAAGTCACAAACTTACGAGAAAAAAACTCACATATTTATGAGAAATACAATGTTTTATCAAAGTCCGGATGCTTAGAATGATATGGTGATTCTGGGCTAAGATAACAAGTATCTCCTTATTGCTAAACCCAACTGAAAAGTACAATTTGAGCGATTAGTGAGGCTATGTGACATCTATGACCCTAATACGCCGTCGTAGAAAGGTGATCGATATGTTTTGTACATCTTTTTTCTTGCTCCTCTGTTGCTCCTTCCGCTTGAGCGCCTGCAGCGACTCCGGTGTGAAGCGTCTGAAGACCTCCGTACCAACAGGGGGCAGCAGAGACGCCACCCTGGCATTCTGCAGCTCTGCCTGCACTCTACTGTCGCTTAACTGCTTCCTGATGGAAGAATGGGGTGGGTTAGGTATGCCAGCACAAATATGATGGACCCAAAACAAATCTCCCAGACTCTGAACCATGCGTGGTGATGTCATTCCACCTCGCTGTGAGTTTGCCCCAGTGGTCACTCGTGGTACTGCAGGTAAAAATAATCCCCCTGTTCCCCACTGACCTCCATTATAAAAGAGAAGTTTATAAAGTGATGACGGGACATTGCTCTTTGTGTTTTGACTTTCCCAGGCCCTAGAAAATACATTTTAAAGTGCATGATGATATTTTTTGAATTTATTACTGCTCTGATTCACACCTCTAACCTTCATAGAAACAGCAGCTGAGAATCATGCATACTGTAGTTTTATTAGCTGTCTATGAGACCAGTAAAATTGAGGAGATCGTCACAATTCCTGGTCAGTAAGGGAATCACTACTAAGCATATGCAAACCATAATCTGTAAAACATGTTGACTATAGACCTTCAGTCGGCCTGTTCTGGTCTATACCCCCGGCTAGTGAAAAGAAGCCATTGTGCGGAGGTTGTGACACTCAGAAAAATGTATCCGCTGATTTACAGGCGTCTCTTTCACAATGTAATCTTATGGAAAAAAGTATTTTTGGGCCCAATAGCGTCACGTGAGGTTGAAACTACACAGTTTGGCCACTATTTGGGCTTTTCTACTATACAGTTCTAGCACTACTCGGCTCGACTCTACTTGTTTTTTTTTTCCATCAGGGATAGTACCTGGTACCTGGTATTTTTTAGTACCTGCTCTGGCGAGGTTCCAAGCGAGCCGATACTAAAATGTGACATCCACGGACTGCCGGCCACTGATTGGTCAGAGAGTGTTGTCACTGGAAGAGTCATGAGCGCGATGTATGACACAAATATCAAACCAAAGTCACGGCAGTTTCATTGAGGAAGTACTATGAAGTAATGGAAAACAACGTACCTGGTACCAAACCGAGTAGAGTTGAGTCGAGCCGAGTAGTGCTAGAACTGTATAATGGAACCTATCAACGTACCTACTATTCAAAGTACCTACTCAACATGGGCGGGGTCGTCATGGCACGGCTCCGCGAAACTGCTGTGACTTTGTTTTATACGCAACACAAACACACAAACCAAGAAAATTGCCAAATGACTTTAACGCTGTTGCCGGTATTTAATAATGCCGGGTTTGATTCTTGTGTGGGACGGCTCATGACTCGTCCAGCGACAACTCTTCTGACCAATCAGTGGCCGGCAGTCTGTTGACGTCACATTTAGTATCGGCTCGGCTCACTTGGAACCTCGGTAGAGCAGGTACTAAAGAAGTACCAGGTACCAGGTACTATCCCTAGTGGAATCGCAAAAAAACCTGAGTCTAGCCGAGTCAAGTCGAGTCATGCTAGAACTGTATAGTGGAAAAGGGCCATATGCTGACGCTAAATGTACTTACCAGAAATAAAACTGAACATACGACTATTTAAAGGACCTTTTTAGGTGACCAATAGTGTACAAGTCATTTTCATTTGAGTGAACAGTGTGCCATCTTTGAGTCCAGTATCCATTAATGTACCCATGCATCTGGGCGTGTTTCCATTAAAGTGAAAGGAAGTGAACTGAAGCAGTGTAATAAATCTGATGGAAATGATTCATTTTTATTGATTACACTGCTGTAATGTTGTCCAACAATCACACAGAGCATGTTTCCCTAAATAAATGTATATTACACCTGCAAAAATGTGTTAATTAGTAATCAATAGACAGAAAATGAATCTACTTAACAAATAATTTTGATAAGCAAATAATGGTTTTAGTCATTTTTTGTCAGGAAAAATCCCAAAAATGTGCTGGTTGCTGCTTCTCACATGTGAGTATTTGAAGCTTATATGGGTAAAACATAACAGTAGCCTGACTATACTTTGGATTTTAAACTATTGATCTAACAAAACAAGACAGTTTAAAACATCACCATGGTTTTCTGACAGTTTGCAGACAAAACAATGAACTTATTAAACTCATGAAAAGAATTAAGTCAATTAGTCAGACTTACAGCTGTGCAGGAGAAAGCTTCAGCCTATTAGTTCTCTCCAAAAGCGCCTGTCTCTCCTCCTTACTCCTCCAAAACTCAAAAAATGTTTTTTTCCTGCTCATCATGGCCGCAGGTCTCTGTGTCCTTTGCTTCTAACAAGACTGTCTCATATGTTTTCTTCACTGTGCTCTGTGCAAAGCTTAATGAAATTGTCCAGAGCCATGCAGCTGCAGGGGTGGGGTCGTTGTAGCACAGTTCAGCGTGAGTAGCGTTGGCTCCTCCTCCGATCTTTGTCTGTTGCTACGGTGACAGGCATCTAAAATTGACCATGTGTAGCTTGACTCTGCTTTGCTCTCTGTCCCTCACAATGTTTTCTCCTATCTGCAGTCAGCATGGTTTTTTATTATGCAGCCAAGATTCCTCTCTTCATGGTTGTAGTACTATACATGCACACACGCACACACACGCACACACACGCACACACACGCACACACACACACACACACACACACACACACACACACACACACACACACACACACACACACACACACACACACACACACACACACACACACACACACACACACACACACACACACACACACACACACACACATATATATTCCCAGATAAGCAACAGACTTCCTGCCTTGATTTCTTCACCAGAACATTGTGGACTATATTCCTGGAAACACAGAAAGCCTTGTTTAAACTCCCCCCACCCCCACACACACACACACACACATCTTCCCAGCCAAACAGCCTTCTTGTTTTGACAGAACTTCTTCAGGAGGATTGTGTCTCTAAACAATTACTGTAAATGACTGAGCCGAGTAGTGCTAGAACTGTATAATGGAACAGTGCCAATAGTGTGTTGCAGGTTAACAATAAAAGGGCAAGATCATTAATAATAACACAGTGAAGGAGAGACAATAACACTGTCTCAGACCGGGAACCGTCCACAGATTACTGAGAACTGTGACTGAACTTCTGGGAAGGTACATGTCAGAAAAAATACATATATAACAATATGATAACACTGAAGTCTGGTGGGCGGTGTCCTTTAGTGTTTTTCATGCTGCCACAAAACCAGTTTCTTCTTGATTGCAGCTAGCCTGCGACTCCCACTGATATGGACTCTATCCCACCTACATATATTACAAATGGTATTAATGTAAAAAAAAAAAAAGAAAGAAAAAAAAATATTTAAATTTAGTAATTTTGAATCCTCCATACAGGACAGTGTCTTTAAATGTTTGAAAGACTTAAGTTGAGTCATTTTAAACCCTCCAAACAGATAGTGATTTAACTTTAGTCATTATGAACCCTCCATACCGGACAGTCATTTAACTTCAGTTATTTTAAACACTCCATATTGATAGTGATTTAACTTTAGTCATCATGAACCCTCCATACTGGATAGTGATTTAAGTTTAGTCATTTTAAACCCCTCCATATCGGACAGTCTCTTTAAATGTTTGAAAGATTTAACTTTAATCACTATAAACCCTCTATACGGACAATAATTTAACTGTAGTCATTATAAACCCTCCATACCCCAGACAGGGCTTTAACTTTAGTCACTATGAATCCTCCATATACTGGACAGTAATTTAACACTAGTCACTATAAACCAACCATATTCCTGACAGTGACTTAACAATACTCACTATAAACCCTCCATACGGACAGTGATTTAACAATAGTCACTATAAACCCTCCATACCTTGGACAGTCTCTTTAAACTTTTGAAAGATTTAACTTTAGGCACTATAAACCCTCCATACGTCGGACAGTGATTTAACTCTAGTCACTATAAACCCTCCATTTGCTAGACAGTATTATAACTTTAGTCACTATAAACCCTCTATACCCCAGAAAGTTTTGCCGTGTACTGTCTCTTTAAATGTTATATTACACCAGACAGTATTATAACTTTAGTCACTATAAACCCTCCATACACTAGACAGTATTATAACTTTAGTCATTATAAATCCTCCATACACCAGACAGTAATATAACTTTAGTCACTATAAACCCTCCATACACCTGACAGGAATATAATTTAGTCATTATAAACCCTCCATACACCTGACAGGAATATAATTTAGTCATTATAAACCCTCTATACACCAGACAGTCTCGAGGTGTACTGTCTCTTTAAACGTTTGAACGCTCGACGCGCGGCCCGTCCCTGACGTCACAGCTGTCCATGAGGGAGAAGATGGCGGCGGCGCTACAGCGGAGCTTCATAGAGATCTGTGGCTTTGAGAGGGAAACTCTGCAGAGGTTCCGAGAAGTCACAGTAAACCTCGGTAAATGTCGACACGGAGCGCTCACACAACTCGCTCACCCTAACACTTCTCTAGTTTTCTCACAGCTTGTCTAAACTCGACAGTATTTAATGTTTTTATTAATGACCATGCTAACAACAGCTAGCCGGCTGCTAACATGCTTGTGAGCTAATGTTAGCAGCTGATTGATAAAGGTGCTATTTGTGTTATTTATCGTGACAAGTAGCCCTTAATCTTTAAATGTAAACCTTGTTAGATTGTGTGTTGTGTTGAAGGGTTTATCCATCTCTTCAGTCAAGGTTAAAATGACCTGTTTTCTCTTTAGCTTCAGCTTGTTAGCCGGTAAATTAAAGCTGTCAAACAGAAAACGTGAAATAAATCACATTACTAATGCTCCTAAAGTACAATATTAAGGTACTACTACTATTATACTTCCACTCCACTACATTGTCAGAGGGAAATATTGTAATTTCTACTCCACTACATTTATCTGACAGCTTTAGTTACTTTTCAGATGAAGATTTGACACAATGGATAATATAACAAGCTTTTAAAATACAACACATTGTTAAAGATGAAACCAGTGGTTTCCAACCTTTTTGTCTTTTGACGTATTACAAAAAGCAGTGTGTAGTCGGCTCACATTTCAGATGTCTATGAGTTGTTAACAGCTCCACCAAATAGTGATTTTTCCCTCTAAACTTCTCACATGCTTTCATTTCAATAAATGTTCAAATGATCCAATAATTCAGCAAAAATCAAAGATTAGAGAAAAAGTCCAAAAACTGAAAACACTTGTGTATCAGAACTTAGTTTTTTCTTCTTTCCTCTCCCATTAATCATCTCACCACCCCTCACATTTATCTGCTGACCCTTTGGAGGGGCCCCACCCCTAGGTTGGGAACCACTGGACTAAACTAGCTAACTGTATATAAAGTAGTGTAAACTAGCTCCACCTCCAGCAGCTACAACAGTAACATGCTGCTCTAACACTGATGCTTCACTATTAATAATCTAATGATGTCATATATAATAATATATCAGTCAGAGGACCAAACCACTACTTTTACTGTAATACTGCATACTACATCACTCATAATACTGCAGTACTTTTACTGTAATACTGCATACTACATCGCTTTATAATACTGCAGTACTTTTACTGTAATACTGCATACTACATCACTATAATACTGCAGTACTTTTACTGTAATACTGCATACTACATCACTATAATACTGCAGTACTTTTACTGTAATACTGCATACTACATCGCTCATAATACTGCAGTACTTTTACTGTAATACTGCATACTACATCGCTCATAATACTGCAGTACTTTTACTGTAATACTGCATACTACATCACTTATAATACTGCAGTACTTTTACTGTAATACTGCATACTACATCGCTCATAATACTGCACTACTTTTACTGTAATACTGCATACTACATCGCTCATAATACTGCAGTACTTTTACTGTAATACTGCATACTACATCACTATAATACTGCAGTACTTTTACTGTAATACTGCATACTACATCACTCATAATACTGCAGTACTTTTACTGTAATACTGCATACTACATCACTATAATACTGCAGTACTTTTACTGTAATACTGCATACTACATCGCTCATAATACTGCAGTACTTTTACTTTAGTAGTACTTGTCATGCAGGACTTTTTATGTTATTGAATTGGTACTTTTTTCAGGAATTATGTGTCCTGCTGTAAAGTATTGGCCAGTCACAACTTGAGAAACTGGTTAAAAATCTGTATACAGTAGAGATCAGTGTAGCATTTAGGGAATCTGAAACATAACAGTGTGTGTGTGTGTCTGGTTCATCTCTTCTTTAGGTCTCAGTCCTCTTCCCGGTGGAGTGAAGTTCCCGGACAGTGCCGGAGCCTTTCATTATGAGGACAGTTCAAAGCTGCTGTCTGTCACCAGCAACAGATTCATTCACTGGTGAGTTTTTTTTTTTTTACCGTCGTCTTTTCACATTGTGCACATGTTTCTCACCGGGCTGCTGAATCACTGAACCATGTGGAATTTATAGCTTGTGGAGTTATAGTTCAAGCTAAATTTCTCTGATTTTCATTATCGATTTCACTACCTATGTAATTGATTAATCGAGTAATTTAGGGCTGCTGGGGCGACGCTCTAAAGAGAGAAACGTAAACAGTGAAAACAAGAGCTTTTAATCAAGAATGGACACTCTGACCCTGCGTCTAGACAGAAAGCTTAGCATCTAGCAGCATGTTTAGAAGATCAACAGCGAGTGTCTACACAATGAGGCGTTCAGGTACATGGTTAAGTGTAGGTCACCCATGTTTTGGAAGAGCTCAGAGCCCAAAACACAATGACTGTAGCTAAGCACGTAAAATGAAGGAAATGCTTCAAACAGGCAGTTCAAAATCAATTTGTCTCATATATCTGGAGAGATTTTGGGAGCAATACTCTGAAGGGATGTGTTAAAGAAATGTTAAAGAAATACTGAAATGTTATAAAAATCAATGTTTTTTGATATTCATAATGTGTAAATTGCTATAGTAATAAAATAGGGGAAAAAAGGAAAGTAGGAAGAAAGGACAGAAGGAAGGACAGACGGAAGAAAGGGAAGAAAAGAAGGAAGGGACGAAGGAAGAAAGGGATGAAGGAAGGAAAAAAGAAGGCAGGAAGGAAGGACAGATGGAAGAAAGGACAGAAGGATAAAAGGAAGGAAGGAAGAAAGGAAAGTAGGAAGGGAGGAAGGAAGGAATGAAGAAAAAAAGGAAAGTAGGAAGGGAGGAAGGAAGAAAGGGGGGAAAAAAGGAAAGTAGGAAGAAAGGACAGAAGGAAGGAAGGAAATAAGGAAGGACAGACGGAAGAAAGGGAAGAAAAGAAGGAAGGGACGAAGGAAGAAAGGGATGAAGGAAGGAAAAAAGAAGGCAGGAAGGAAGGACAGATGGAAGAAAGGACAGAAGGATAAAATGGAGGAAGGAAGAAAGGAAAGTAGGAAGGGAGGAAGGAAGGAATGAAGAAAAAAGGAAAGTAGGAAGGGAGGAAGGAAGAAAGGGGGGAAAAAAGGAAAGTAGGAAGAAAGGACAGAAGGAAGGAAGGACAGACGGAAGAAAGGGAAGAAAAGAAGGAAGGGACGAAGGAAGAAAGGGATGAAGGAAGGAAAAAAGAAGGCAGGAAGGAAGGACATATGGAAGAAAGGACAGAAGGATAAAAGGGAGGAAGGAAGGGAGGAAGGAAGGAATGAAGAAAAAAAGGAAAGTAGGAAGGGAGGAAGGAAGAAAGGGGGAAAAAAGGAAAGTAGGAAGAAAGGACAGAAGGAAGGAAGGAAATAAGGAAGGACAGACGGAAGAAAGGGAAGAAAAGAAGGAAGGGACGAAGGAAGAAAGGGATGAAGGAAGGAAAAAAGGAAGGAAGGACAGATGGAAAGAAGGACAGAAGGATAAACGGGAGGAAGGAAGGAAGAAAAAAGGAAAGTAGGAAGAAAGGACAGAAGGAAGAAAGGAAAAAAGGAAAGTAGGAAGAAAGGAAAGAAGTAAGAAAGGAAAAAAGGAAGGAAGGACAGATGGAAGGAAGGAAAAGAACACAGGAAGGAAAGTGGGCCCGGATTGGACCCCTCGGTGGGCCGGTTCTGGCCCGCGGGCCGCATGTTTGACACCCCTGCCCTAGAGTAATTAGTTGGGACAAAACTTAGCACAATAAAGCATTTCTGATTTACGTACATTCAAGTTTTATTTAGTAGTAATAGTATTCAGTTTTCTTATATTTTATTTTTAATCCTTCCTTGTTCGTGTGTGCAGGTCAACCTCGGGGGACACGGTGCAGCTGCTGGAACAGTCTCTGGACACCAACCTGCTCAACAACGCCGTTAAAGTTAAGTTCAGCCACTGCACCGTGCTGCCGGGCGGAGTCACCATCCAGGAGACGCTCAACAATGTCGTCATTCTCATCAGCACCAACCAGAGCGTCCACAGGCTGGTGCTGCCTCACCCCACCCGCATGTATCGCAGCGTGAGTTTAACCAGCTGATTCATTGATTTACACTCTGATAGACAGGCTGCTGCTTCTCCTCCTTCTCCTCCTCCTTCTCCTCCTCCTCCTCCTTCTCCTCCTCCTTCTTCTTCTGCTTCTTCTCCTCTTTCTACTTCTTCTTCTCCTTCTCCTCCTCCTTCTACTTCTTCTTCTGCTTCTTCTCCTCTTTCTACTTCTTCTTCTCCTTCTCCTCCTCCTCCTCCTCCTCCTCCTTCTTCTCCTCCTCCTTCCTCCTCTTCTTCTCCTTCTCCTCCTCAGTCTACTTCTCCTTCTCCTTCTTCTCCTCAGTCTACTTCTCCTTCTCCTCCTCCTTCTACTTCTTCTTCTCCTTCTACTCCTCCTTCTTCTCCTTCTTCATCTTCTTCTTCACCATCTCCTCAATCTCTTTCTACTTCTCCTCCATCTTCTTCTCCTCCTCTTTATTCTCCTTCTCCTCCTTCCCCTCCTCCTCCTCCTTCTTCTTCCTCTTCATCTTCTCCTCCTCCTCTTACTTCTCCTCCTCCGCCTCCTCCTTCTCGCCCTTCTTCTTTCCCTCCTTCTCCTCCTCCTCCTCCTTTTTCTCTTCCTCCTTCTTCTCTTCCGCCTCATACTTTTCTTTCTTCTCCTCCTTCTCCTCCTCCTTGCTGCTGCTTCTTCTTCTTCTCCTCCGCCTCCTCCTCCTTCTTTTCCTTCTCCTCCTCATCTTCTCCTCCTCCTCTTCCTCCTCCTCTTTCTCCTCCTTCTCCCCCTCCTTCTCTTCTTTCTCCTCTTTCTTCCTCTTTTTCTCCCTCTTCTCCTCCTTCTTCCTCGTCTTCTTCTTCTTCCCCCCCTCCCCCCTTCCTTCTCCTCCTTATTCTTCCCCTCCTCCTCATCCTCCTCCTCCTCCTCCTGTTAAAACACCACTAATATATAATAACTATATAACCGTGCTGTGTGTTCAGGAGCTGGTGACGGAGCTCCACATGCAGTCCGTCTTCTCTGACGTCGGGAAGCTGAGTCTGCAGGATCCGTCTCACAGCGCCGTCATCCCGACCGCGGTGGGACAGACGGGGAGTCCGAGCACGTCCGCAGCCTGGCTCAGTCAAGCGGGGGAGGCTCACTACGCCCTGGCTTCACCCGCAGGAGGCATCATGGTCGTTACTCTGCCGCCTCACGACACACAAGGTCAGAAGAACCAACAACTCACTGTCATGATGTGGTTTAGTTTAAATTTAAAGGGGTTAAAAAGTGAAAATAAACGTATGAATAACTTGCACACATTCTTTTTTTGTGGACCCAGCATCAAATTTCTGCTTTTAATCCATTTAGAGAGAATATATTAGAGGATTATGACAAAAATGTCTAAGTGGTGTAACCATAAAAACTTTGTACCAAATAATTCAACTTGCTTAACCTTCGTATCGTCCTCCCGGGTTAAATTGACCCCGTCAGTTTTGACTGTTCCTTCTTTCCTCCCTCCCTTCATTCCTTCCTTCCTTCCTTCCTTCCTTCCTTCCTTCCTTCCTTCCCCCCCCCCTCCTTCTCTCTTTCTTTCCTTCCTCTTTTTCCTCCCATCCTTCTTTCCTTCTTCCAGCCCCCTTTCTTCCTTCCTTCTGTCCTTCCTTCCTCCCTCCATCCTTCCTTCCTTCTTTCCTTCCTTCCTTCCTTCCTTCCTTCCTTCCTTCCTTCCTTCCTTCCTTCCTTTCCTTCCTTCCTTCCTTCCTCCCTTCCTTCTTCCCTTCCCTCCTTCTCTCTTTCTTTCCTCCCCCCACCTTCCTCCCTTCCTTCTTTCCTCTGTCCTTCTTTCCTTCCTTTCTCCCTCCCTCCCTCCGTCCTTCCTTCCTCCCTTCCTCCCTTTCTTCTTTCCTTTCCTCCCTTCCTCCCTCCCTCCCTCCCTCCCCCCTTTCCTTCCTTCTTCCTCCCTTCCTTCCTTGACTCGAGGACAACAGGAGGGTTAAAAACAGCAAATTCTCAATAAAACACCATATCAACTAGTTTGGCATGATCTTACATTATAACTTTTATATTAAATAAAGGTAATTGAATACAATTGTTCTAAATATTACATTTAATCTGGTAACCATGGAGATCAGGAACCATTTACATTATTTTTTAACCTTCATGTCGTCCTCCCGGGTCAAATTGACCCCATCTGTTTTGACTGTTCCTTCTTTCCTCCCTTTCCTTCCTTCCTTCCCTCCTTCCTTCCTCCCTCTTTTCCTTCCTTCTTCCTTCCTCCCTCCCTCCCTCCTTTCCTTCCCTCCTTCCTTCCTCCCTCTTTTCCTTCCTTCTTCCTTCCTCCCTCCCTCCCTCCCTCCTTTCCTTCCTTCTTCCTCCTTTCCTCCCTTATTCCTCCCTTCCTCCCTCCCTCCCTCATTTCCTTCCTTCTTCCTCCCTTCTTCCTCCTTTCCTTCCTTCCTTCTTCCTTCCTACCTCCCTCCTTTCCTTCCTTCTTCCTCCTTTACTTCCTTCTTCCTCCCTTCCTTCCTCCCTCCCTCCCTCCCTTCCATCCTTCCTTCTTCCTCCCTTCCATCCTTCCTTCTTCCTCCCTTCCTTCCTTTACTCGAGGACAACAGGAGGGTTAAATGAAGTCATTATTAGTATAAATCCACTTAAATACACTGTAGGTGGATAAAATATGTAATATGTATCATTCTTTTGTGGTTACACCATTTGACATTTTCAGGAGCATTCAGTCTTACTTTTGGTTAAAAAATGGTGCAAATGTCATTTCAAATTATATAAAACCAACAAAAATACTAAATGTGCATTTTAACAAACCTGATGCTGCTTTTAAATCTATTTTTAAAGATATTTTTGAATTGCTCATCTTGCCAACCCTTATTTATCTCTGACCCATATAAGTAACTCTGTGTGTGTGTAACAGGGAGCGTGTCGGTGGTGGAGCTGAAGAGGAGCTCCATGATGCAG
>NC_084976.1:30777494-30787571 GCF_963691925.1 Scomber scombrus | reverse complement strand
CACAAGCACATAATTAATGACCTCAGCTGTGTGTGCATGCTTGTTAACATGTATGTGTGAGTTGTTGCACATCTGTTTTTCTGCATGTTCAACCCCCCCCATCCACCCCCCCTTCTCCTCCTCCGCCCCCCCCCCTCCGCAAACACACACACAGACACACACACACACACCCTCAGGGCTGTTACACATCATTGTGTTTGTTCATGTGTGTGTTGACGCGTCTCCGCTAATTGTCTCCCATCACACTCTGCTGCCGCTGCTCTCTTACAGCTGAGGGGATGGATGGATGGATGGATGGATGGAGGGAGGGAGGGAGGGATGGATGGATGGGTGGATGGATGGATGGATGGATGGAGGGATGGATGGATGGATGGATGGAGGGAGGGATGGATGGATGGAGGGATGGATGGATGGATGGATGGATGGATGGAGGGAGGGAGGGATGGACGGATGGATGGATGGAGGGAGGGAGGGATGGACGGATGGATGGAGGGAGGGAGGGAGGGAGGGAGGGACGGAGGGAGGGAGGGAGGGAGAGAGGGATGGATGGATGGAGGGAATGGATGGATGGATGGATGGATGGAGGGAGGGAGGGAGGGATGGATGGATGGATGGATGGATGGATGGAGGGAGGGAGGGATGGATGGATGGATGGATGGATGGATGGATGGAGGGAGGGAGGGAGGGAGGGAGGGAGGGAGGGAGGGAGGGAGGGATGGATGGCTGGATGGATGGATGGATGGATGGATGGATGGAGGGAGGGAGGGAGTGAGGGATGGATGGATGGATGGATGGATGGAGGGAGGGAGGGAGGGATGGATGGATGGATGGAGGGAATGGATGGATGGATGGATGGAGGAATGGATGGATGGAGGGATGGATGGAGGGATGGATGGATGGATGGAGGGAGGGAGGGATGGATGAGAAAAACAGAAAACTCTCAGTGCATCAGTCTGTCAGACATTAGTCACTTCTGTCTCACACCAGTCTTTACGTGCCTCCTTTTTTATTTATATTGTTATTTTATCCAGAAATAAGAAAACATTCAAAATCACATTAACAATTATTACAATACATATATCTAAAAGCCCAGAGAATCCTACTTAGCAGTTTTTTTATCTTCCTTTGCAGTATTTTGTGTCCTTATTTGCAGTATTTTTGTCTTAGCAGTGTTTTTAGTTACTGATACTTCAATAGGAATAGTTACTAGATTGATGCAATGTTGAATTACTAAATATTTAGTATCTTATTTTATGGTAAATTCCTGTTGAAAGTGTGTGAATCAGTTTAAATACAGCAGGTATAGAAGCTCATTTATTGCATTAGTTCACATTGAGGGTGATATGAGCTCTATGCAGGAGCTTTAAGGGCTTAAACATGTTGTATTTAATATATTTTTATTGGTTTAAAAACACTCAGTTCAGACTTTAAAGGGTTAAAACTTGACTCTACGGGACGTTTCTGGATCGTGAGTTTGAATTGAACCGTCAAAGCACTTTTCTTTTATCTTTAAGTTTTCTTTCTTTCAACACTTCCTAAAGTAGAAAGAAGAAGAAGTAGTTATAGTGGTGAGTGAGGATGGGGCATTTTGGAGGACAGAGATCACTATTTCCCTCCTGACTCCTGACTCCTGCCCCTGATCCCCCGAAGACACGAGTTCAGAGCAGATAAGCAGCAGAGGGGGGAGAGAGAGAGCGCCGTTTTAATCGCCACGGCAACCTTGAGTCGAAGCGAAAAGGACAGAGAGAGAAAGTGGAAGAGCGTCATTTCATCCCCTCCGTCTGTCCTCTCACCCGACGGAGGGATGATCTCCCCGGGGGCCGACTGGGGAGAAGAGTCAGAGCCCGAGGGGAGAGGAGGAGGAGGAGGAGGAGGAGGAGGAGGAAGATGATGGACAGGCCGCTGCTCTGGAGATGTGAAGGTTTTTTAACGTGATTCTCCACGCCGTGAAGGATCAGAGAAGGTCATAAGCTCTCATGCTGGATGAGACACGTCGCTGCTGTTAAAAAACGACTTTATTAAACTCTGCCGTGCGTCTTTGTTCTCTTTAGTTTCTTTTATGTACTGAAGGAGTTCTGTCCTCCACCTTTTACACTTTAACCCTCCTGTTGTCCTCCAGTCAAGGAAGGAAGGAAAGAGGGAGGGAGGGAGGAAGGAAGGAAGGAAGGAAGAAGTAAGGAAGAAGGAAGGACAGGAAGGAAGGAAGGAAGGAAGGAAGAAGGAAGGAAAGGAGGGAGGAAGGAAGGAAGGAAGAAGGAAGGAAGGAAGGAAGAAGGAAGGAAAGGAGGGAGGAAGGAAGGAAGGAAGAAGGAAGGAAAGAGGGAGGGAGGAAGGGAGGAAGGAAGGGAGGGGGGGAGGAAGGAAGGAAAGGAAGAAGGAAGGAAAGAGGGAGGGAGGAAGGAAGGAAGGGAGGAAGGATAGGAAGGAAGGAAAGGAGGAAGAAGGAAGGAAAGGAGGAAGAAGGAAGGAAAGGAGGAAGAAGAAAGGAAAGGAGGGAAGAAGGAAGGAAGGAAGTAAGGAAGGAAGAAGGAAGGAAAGAGGGAGGAAAGAAGGACAGAGGAAAGAAGGAAGGGAGGGGGGAGGAAAGAAAGAGAGAATGAGGAAAGGAGGAAAGAAGGAAAGGAAGGGAGGAAGGAAGGAAGGATGGAAGAAAGAAGGAAGGTAGGAGGGAGGGAGGAAAGAAGGAAGGAGGGAGGGGAGGGAGGGAGGAACAGTCAAGACAGACAGACGACAGGAAGGTTAAAAAGGGAGTCGGTCATGATGCAGAGGCAGCCAGATAACATGATGATTTAACAATATTTAAAATGATATATCCTCTATATTTCTTGGGGGTTTTTTTTTTAACATAAATTGATAAGAAATGGTTCTCAAAATCTTTCTTTCCTTTTCTCTTTGGACTAACATCCTCGTTTATTTTAGTATTTTATTTAATAATTAATGGAAATGTCGACTTGTTTAAGCCAACAACACAAACAGGGTTGAAGCTCTCTCTCTCTCTTGACTTGCAATAAATCCCATGTTAGATTTGTGAAGAAGATGCCAAAATGTCCAAGATTCATCCTTTGGTGACATAAATATTCACCTAAAACTTATAAAGAGGAACATATTCTCCTCATCTCCAGCTCTATATTAATATTCTGTGTCTCTAATGGAATATTTTTACATGATTTCCAGTTAAAAACTCCTTATTTATCTTCTACTGGTCCTTTATGCAGCCGCTCAGTTCAGCCTCTGTCTATTAACAGGCTGTTTTAGCTCCTGTCTCTTTAAGGCCCCCCCCTCCTCCTCCTCCTGATGAGCCCACTCTGCTCTGATTGGTCGGCTTCAGGAAGCTTCTACATAAACTACCACCTTAGCAACCACGGAACACAGCCCTTAACAACCACCTCAGCAACCGTCTTAGCAACAGCCTTAGCTTAGTAACGAACTAAGTAAGTAACAAAGTAACAAACTAACTGAGTCATGATGTAATTAGGTAAGTAGCTAACTCTGCTCTGATTGGTCGGCTTCAGGAAGCTTCTACATAAACTAACCATAGTAGCAGGATTTCACTTTTTTTTCTCCTTCTTTACTCCAAATGTTCAACTTCTCAAATCACATCCGTACATGTTGGAGCTGAATCACATCTGAGATGTGAGAGTGGAAACACCTTAGCAACCGCCTTAGCAACCAGGGCAAAAAAATAGACAGTCGAGTTCCCCTCAAGTTTTGACCATATTTGACAATCAACATTAGAACCAGATATAAATAACAGAAAACTACAAAAAGCTGAATATGTAACGTTTAACTTGATTAGTGTTAAAAGACTTTATTGACTCAAATAAACAGTTTCTTCTAGACAGCAGTAGTTCGGTGAGTGTGCTGTAATAAGAAGAAGGACTTTAATAATGTCTTCATCTTCACACACACACACAAATCTTGTCTAGTCTAAGCAAGTATTGCAGTGAACTTCCTGAAGTGACGTTCATTACAAGATGAGATAAAACATTTCAAAATGCACCTGCATTATTTAGCATTTTGTGACTTTCATTCAAATTTCGTTCTCGTGAACCCAATATCGTGTATCGTCACACCTCGTGAGCGGAGTACATCGTCACACCCCTATTTAGTACACTTCTTTTAGTACACTTCTGTAGCAGCGATAAAGAGACAGTCATGTTAGACTAACAGTGACTCACTATCGCCTCATGAGGTAAAAAGTGGTATTACAGGACAGGACGGCGCTATATTCTTACGTATAGCACCTTTAAAGTTCATTTGGGTTTAGCTTCAGTTTAGGATGAAGGTGTTAGGAGTTAGATGTCTAGCTGTGATGGTTAAGGTCAGAATCAGGAGCTGTAGTAGACACACAAGGACAGAAGTACAAACATGTGGTGGTCACAGCAGAAAGTCTGTTCTGCCATACATCCTCTGATGTTCCAGTCTGACCAGTCCATCTGCCACACACACACACACACACACACACACACACACACACACACACACACACACACACACACACACACACACACACACAGAGCCAGCTGTCACACAGCGGCCTCTGGGTACCTGACCCATATGCCTCCTTGACCACATGGACACACACATACAGTAAATTCATGTAAAACACACACAGACGGTTTTTATCTGGTGTTAATACAATAAAACTGTTATTAATACAGTTTTACACACTGTCATCATAATCACTCTCCACATGTCTCCTGTCTTTGTCTCCCTATTGGTCAAAACAAACCAAAATATTGACAAAAAAAAAGAGAATAGCTATTACCTTCTGGGAGACGCTACAGAGCGAATATAAACATAAACAGGTCTGAAATACAACAATGCTGTGGGGTGATGTTGGTTCTTCAGCTCTGATTATCACCATGACTGGATGAAATTAAAATATTTAGAGCCACTCATTAAAACATACCAACCAAAAAAAACCTTCTTCCACTATACAGTTCTAGCTCTACTCGACTCTACTCGGTTTGGTACCAGGAACCTTTTCCATTACTATAGTTCCTCCTCAACGTGAGCGGGGTCGTCATAGTAACGCTGCGTTAAACTGCCGTGACTTCATTTTCTACGCGACACAAACACATAAACAATGGAGGACATGGAGGCGATGGTGTACTTGCTGCTGTATGAGGCTTTCTGTCACTTTCCTTCCTTCCTTCCTTCCTTCCTTCCTTCCTTCCTTCCTTCCTTCCTTCCTTCCTTCCTGCTGCTGTATGAGGCTTTCTGTCTCACACAAAGCAAGAGAAGAGAAACCAATCTCTGTAACGCTGTTGTTGGTATTAAAAAATGCCGGGTTTGATTCTTGTGTGGGACGGCTCATGACTCTTCCAGTGACTCTCTGACCAATCAGTGGTCGGCAGTCTGATGACGTCACATTTAGTATTGGCTCGGCTCGCTTGGAACCTCGGCAGAGCAGATACTAAAAAAGTACCAGGTACCAGGTACTATCCCTGATGGAGCTGAGGAGTGCTAAAAATGTATAGTGGAAAAGCTCCACTACTGGCCTGAAATGCCACCAAATGCAAACACACATGTAGAGCTAATTAACCTGATAGGACACACACACACACACACACACACACACACACACACACACACACACACACATACACACACAGAGTGCAGATCACCAGGTGTATTAAGTCAAGATGGTGGCGATGATAACAGAAATGGGGATTTATTAATCTCGTATCGTGTGTAACGATGCTCAGCTTCACTATGAGACCAAACTTTTGTATGACTGTCAGTGTGTGAGCGATGACAAAGTTCATGATGTAAAATCATATTTTGAACCTATAGGGAATAGCAGGAAACTCCTCGGTGCTGTGTGGGAACGCGTAAAACAGCGACGACTGCTAAAAAAGATGAAAGTGTAAGCTCGGTGTTATAGAAACAGGTTCCTCAGGCGTACAGTCATAAAGGTGCACAAGAAATATCAGGCTGATGGGTCACACACACACACACACACACACACACACACACACACACACACACACACACACACACGAGCCCCTCCAGGTAGAGATAATAAAGGACTAAACTTTATTTGAGAGTCATACAGCACTTCAGGGACGACAACAAAGGGGGTGTCCACTTCCTTCCTTCCTTTCTCTCTCTCTCTATATATCACACACACACACACACACACACACACACACACACACACACACACACACACACACACACACACACACACACACACACCTCTTCAGAGCAGTGCTGGTAATCCAATATGAAGCAGGTTTGTGTTTGCGACGCTGTGGCCTCAAATCAGCTCTGACAGGACGACCGACGCTCGCTCTCTAACACCCCGAGGGTCCGCTACGTGTGTGTGTGTGTGTGTGTGTGTGTGTGTGTGTGTGTTTGTGTCACCGTGCCAACCAGTCCGGCCACCACAGTCTGCTAACACCTAGCTGAGCTGTGTGTGTTTAAATTTAGTCTGTTTGTTTGTTCAGTGACCGCTTTCTGGTGACGCTGTTTTGTTTGTTTGGTTGTGTGTGTGTGTGTGTGTGTGTGTGTGTGTGTGTGTGTGTCTGTTTATATTTATTCATTTCATATATACTCATGTTTACTCCATATGTATATTTTAATTATAATCTTTTACACGGTCGCCCATAAAGTTGGAATAAAATATTTTTTACCTCTTTCCATGAAATGATTGTGACAATGTGATTTATTCTTGATAGATAAAGTGTAAATATTCTCATTATACCTGATCAAAGGTGATTACTGATGTGTTTAAATAGAAAATAAAAAGAGGAATGTGTCTGAAAACTAAATTCTTCCAACTTTATGGGCGACTTTCTTTCCTTCCTCCATCCCCCTTTCTTCCTTCCCTCTGTCTTCCCTTCCTTCCTCCCTTCCTTCTTTCCTCTGTCCTTCTGTCCTTCCTTCCTCCCTTCCTCTTTTCCTTTCTCCTCCCCTCCCTCCTACCTTCCTTCCTTCTTTCCTCCGTCCTTCC
Organism: Scomber scombrus; assembly: GCF_963691925.1. Taxonomy (NCBI): domain Eukaryota; kingdom Metazoa; phylum Chordata; class Actinopteri; order Scombriformes; family Scombridae; genus Scomber; species Scomber scombrus. Next base: position 30,780,610 of record NC_084976.1, on the reverse strand, counting down.
TTTCTTCCTTCCTTTCCTTCCTCCCTCCCCCTTTCTTCCTTCCCTCTGTCCTCCCTTCCTTCTTTCCTCTGTCCTTCTTTCCTTCCTTCATCCCTTCCTCTTTTCCTTTCTCCCTCCCTCCTACCTTCCTTTCTTCCTTCCTTTCCTTCTTCCATCCCCCTTTCTTCCTTCCCTCTGTCCTCCCTTCCTTCTTTCCTCTGTCCTTCTGTCCTTCCTTCCTCCCTTCCTCTTTTCCTTTCTCCCTCCCTCCTACCTTCCTTCCTTCTTTCCTCCGTCCTTCCTTTCCTTCCTCCCTCCCTTCTTTCCTTTCCTCCCTTCCTTCCTCCCTCTCTCCTTTCCCTCCTTCTTCCCTCCTTCCTTCTTTCCTCCATCCTTCCTTCTTACCTTCCTTCCTTCCTTCTTCCTCCCTCCCATCTTTCCGTGTATAATAATTAATACCTGAGCCATGTTCCAACATTTTGAGAGTGCATTTAAAAACACACCTTTTATGAATTTGGGTATTTCAATCAATCAATCAATCAATCAATCAATCAATCAATCAATCGATCAGACTTTATTTGTGTAGCACTTTTCATTCATAGTAATGTAACACAAAGTGCTTCATATAGTAAAAAAAACAAAAGCAAACAAAACAAGAAATAAAAGAATGACTCAATAAAAACAGGAAGTAAGGAAACGCTATCAACCTCAACCTGCAACCACACAGTTTATCTATATGAATAAAATATATACACACACACACACACACACACACACACACACACACACACACACACACACAAACACACACTCCCCGCTGATCACAGATGTACTGAAGGTGTGAGGACATTTTCTATCTACATCTCCTGCTGACTTATTGATGCTGCTTGTCAAATATATAAATGCATCATTGTGATCCAGTGGAGACAGAGAAGAAGAAGAAGTAGAAGAAGAAGAGGAAGAAGAAGAAGGAGGAGCAGTAGAAGGAGCAGTAGAAGTAGGAGGAGGAGGAGAAGAAGTAGAAGGAGGAGGAGGAGGAGGAGGAGGAGAAGTAGAAGATGAAGAAGTAGAAGGAAAAGGAGAAGAAGTAGAAGTAGGAGGAGAAGAAGAAGTAGAAGAAGAACTTTTTTTGTTAAAGCTGAAGAAGAGAGGATGTTTCTCTTGTCGGTTTTCCCCTCCGGAGGTTGTTGTTTTTTGCTGTCTGATGTTCAGGGAGTCGGAGGATGAAGATGAAGAGGAGGAGGAGGAAGAGGAGGAGGAGGAGGATTTGTTAGTGGCTTCCAGGCTGCAGAGTGTTTTACTGAAGATATGTGGCGGCCATGTTGTTCCCTTCTTTCTTTGTTGGGTTTTTGTAGCCTTTGGGGCAGCGATGGTTAAACAGTTGGTCACACAGTCACACACACACACTCTGAATCTGTCGGATAAGAAGAAACATTAGTAACGGTCCAGTCAGTCACATCTACTCTGAACCATCGTTAGTCAGTTTTAGATTCAAACAAACACTAAGAACATGTAGCTGAGAATAAAACCAAAGAACTCCTACAAGGGTTATAATAATAGTAATAATAATAATAATAATAATAATAATGATGATTTTATTTAGATAAAATAATAAATTCCTTCTTTCCTTCCTCCATCCCCCTTCCTTCTTTCCTCTGTCCTTCTTTCCTTCCTTCCTCCCTCCTACCTTCCTTCCTTCTTTCCTCCGTCCTTCCTTTCTTCCTTCCTTTCCTTCCTCCCTCCCTTCTTTCCTTTCCTCCCTTCCTTCCCTCCTTCCTTTCTCCCTCCCTCCTACCTTCCTTCCTTCCTTCCTCCCTCCTACCTTCCTTCCTTCTTTCGTCCGTCCTTCCTTTCTTCCTTCCTTTCCTTCCTCCCTCCCTTCTTTCCTTTCCTCCCTTCCTTCCCTCCTTCCTTTCTCCCTCCCTCCTACCTTCCTTCCTTCTTTCCTCCATCCTTCCTTTCTTCCTTCCTTTCCTTCTTCCCTCCCTTCTTTCTTTTCCTCCCGTCCTTCCTTCCTCCCTCCCTCCTTTCCTTCCTTCTTCCTTCCTTCCTTCTTTCCTCCCTCCCTCCCACCTACCTTCCTTCCTTCCTTCTTCCTCTCTCTACCTTTACTCGAGGACAGCAGGAGGGTTAAACTTCTATTTTACTTTTTTTTGGTCTTTTTTTATGTTTTAACATTATTTTCCACTCTAACTTTTAATAACCCTTTTTCTCTTATTTCACTTTTTTTATTTAATTGTTTATTTCCACTTATTTTATTACAATTTTCATTTTCTCTTTTGCGTGTATTGATCTCTGTTTTATTCCTTTTTTAAAAATTATTATTATTATAGTTCATATTTTTCTCTTTTTTTAATATCGCCACTTGTGAAGCACTTTGAACTACACTAGTCTGTAATTCATGTAGCACACAAATTAGTAATATAAGGACATTATTTATCAGCTGTTCCCAGTTAAAACTTTTTTTTTTGTGTGACATAATGAATGTTTGTTGCTGGTAAATTTCCACTGATTTAAAAGCTTATTTCAGACAATTGTGTTTGCAGTGTAAAGCTCACATATGGTCGGTACGTCACACAGTAAAAGTAGATAGTTTAGGAGAGTTTGAACTCATGAGAAGGATCATTTCCAGCTGTTCAGTCACATCTTCCTCCAGACAGAGAGCGATGAGATGAGGTCTGTGTGCTGTGAGGTCTGCAGGTGTGTTGATGAGTCTTCAGTGTGTAAAACAAAGAGCAGGCGGCTCCGTCATCGCTGCTGATGCTGTAAACTCTAAACCTGCTTCACTTTGTTAAATGAGACGTGAAGAAGCGGAGGTCTGTCTGTTAAAAGGAGGAGAGGATGATGACAGACGCCATGTTGGAGCCCTGCAGCTGAAATACCATCACATCACCAAACATAACAACTTCTCTCCGTCTGCATGGCCGTCTAATAGCTGCAGAAGAAGACCTGAACATTAAAAGAACATTAATCAAAGTTAAGTAAATAAAGTTTAAAATGACAGATTACTGACTCTAATCTGCAGGATATCAACTACGTCTACTTTCCTAACTACTGTAAAAAACCCTGGTATATAAGTAGCAGGCTATTTATGGGGTTTATAAAAGACTGGTTTATTTGAATGCACCAGTTATTCA